>NC_087209.1:37073302-37088302 GCF_015104395.2 Macrobrachium nipponense | reverse complement strand
ATATATATATATATATATATATATATATATATATATATATATATATATATATATATATATATATTAATTTATGTATAATTCATGCTTGACTTCGTGAACAACTGATTTGCTCAACATTTATCATAAGGTAATCTACACAGGTAAATTGTGTAAAAAGGTAATCAGCACTTTTGTCATTATTACTACTGAATAAAATTTTAATTTTATTGATTTTCTTCATAGTTTTTTTACATAAAAGAATTAGTAACTAAATCAAGAATTCTTTATATCCCTGAAATGATTTAGGGTCTAAAGAAACGCAAATCAAGAAAAAGCTGCAATTAATGAGAACTTTTAAGGCGTTCCTGATAAAAAAAAAATCACTAAATCTTACAGTTGAAAAGTACATAAATCTGGTTATAATGAAACGAATCCAAATGACATTTTAGACCTTGCAGAGGTATGCTCACAATGACAATGAACCGAAAATAACGGTTAAATCCTTCACTTCTTATTTCTCTCTGCTATGAATACTCACCAAAGCCGTCGGTGAATTCCTGGAGCGTAAGAAATCCGTTGTGGTCTTGATCGAGGGAATCGAACACGCCCTCTAGTTCGTCTGGGCCTAATGGCAGCTCACCCCAGAGACGCTGGAGAAGAGGATAGAGTCATTTTTCACTCTTTTCCCTTAATGATAACAATGAACAAGATCTAAACACTCTATGCCTTCTCCACCTTTTTTTTCTTTTTTTTTCGTCGCCTCATAGCAACGAAGGCCTAAAGGATTTATTGTCTAATTTTGTTTTCGTTTGTAGATTGACTAGCAGATACTAGTTAGTTGTTTTTTTTATAGAAAATGGAAGAAATGTGTTGATAAACTAACATTAACTCTCCGCAATGCTTTAATTTGTTAATGTGTTCATGGAAATAAAAGTCTTAATATCAGACTCAAAGTAGTATTTTAGAGACTTAAAACAACGTGGCAAGAGAGATGACTGGAAATATATTCTAGGTGTTTAAGATACTTGAAGCAAACGCTGGAACGACGCATCGAAAGTTACGCAAAAATTGATGACTGAAGTGTATGAGAAGTTGAACTCATAAAAAAAAAGACATAACAACAATTCACGAAATACGAGAAATTGAGAGTGGAATGAGATGATGTCGATTTTGTCTTCAATTTTCTTCGCCGAAACATGCGGATGGAGATTTTAGCTTGAGTTCCCTTTACAGATAAAGCATCAGTTACAGTCTTTAGTCCCATCCAGTGGTGGTAAACGATAATTTTTGCATTGTGAACGACATTCCGGTTCGAACTTCGTCTCGGTTGCTAAGGGCCGAGTAAAAAGGTCCACACTAAACCTCTTCGTCCTTTTCAAACTTGACCAATTTAAGGGCAATCTTTGTACGAGGACCCATGCTGACATGAAGCCAGCTTCATCTAAGCCAGCCAGCCAACTTTCGTAAATCTGGTAACGTCAAAGTAAATTTAGGACCAGTGCTTTCCTTGGCGCACTGTGAGCAGTAGCGAAACTTATTTATCAGCGTCCAATTGACTTAATTGCTCTGCTTTCTAACTTTTCATCCTCAGCTGCTCCGTAAGCTCTTTTCCTACATAGCAGTCCAACTTCTTTAACTTTGTCTCGTTCTAACGATGATCTGGTTTCTAGAAATGAATCCTTTTGTCTAACCCGACAAAAGTTTAAAGTAGAAGTAGGTTTGATTTCTATATCTATCAATTCGAATATCTGCTCTGCCAGTTACCTCTCTATCTTCTGCAACGCTTTTTTGCATACAAAATATTTATTCACGGCCCAAACGCAGGACAATAATCCCAAATTAGAATTCTCTTCTTCTATAAATTCAGATTGTGTAGAACTGTAACTAAATGGCAGTTATACATATTTTTTCTCTTTCTTTGTCTGATATAAAGAATTGTTGCTCACTGTGTCAACTCCCGCGATAACATTCGAACATGATAGTTTTTAAACTCATGCTGGTCCAGAGACCGGATAAAAGAGGGGTTAGCGCCCCAGTACTGTAAAAATCAAAATGTGAATGAAACTGCCAAAACTTAGCATTAAGGGGGCAATCAGGGAGGAGCTCAATCAAAACCATGAAACCCCTGGTGGTAAAATGGAGTACTAACCTTACTGAGGCAGCTTTTATTTCCCTAACGCAGACTCTAGGGTTGGTTGTGGCTGGGTTAAGCGTATTCTAGCAAATCAGTGGTTTCATTGTTATTCAGGAGATGAAACCTATTCATATAGAGCAAGCCCACAGGGGCCACTGGGTTCAAATTCAAAACTCCAAAGAATATGGCGTTCATTCGAAAGAAGTAACAGAAGGCAATGCGAGATATAGAACGTAGAGATCAGTGACTTGAAAAGAAAAATAAACGAATGATTTAATAGCTTAAAATGTAAGTCAATTATTGAAATATAAGGCTAATTGTTTTAGGGAAGTAGTGCGTTGCATCTTCGCTTAAACTTTGAGGTTCCAAATGCGCGACATCCTCAGGGAGGCTGTTCCGCGAGGGATCTTAACCTCGTGTTTTGCAAGAGTGCTCCGTGCTCCCATTCGGAACGAAAATCGCTGAAGGATACTACGCCTTGGAGAGGAATAGAGCATGACCATGAGAATGTGATGTGAATGAAATCTCAAGTCACTGCAATGTAAACCAGTTATTTAAATCAGCCTAAGGTCTGGCTCTGCTAAATTACTCTTCACCATAACCATTTCTTATTCACTATAAAGTCAGTGGAGGTATAGACGGATGGTTCGTTTACTCAGGGACTACTGTACCCTCAAGGACATTCAGGTTATATACGTCACCTCGGATGACCGAATCGCTTAAGAACCAAATAAATGGCCCTAAAATCGCCGAAATGCTTTTCTGCAATAAATAAAATTGTCCTCGAAACACTGTAATGTCCCTAAGAATCATAGAAATGTCGTAGAAATCACCGGGGTTAGTTTTGTGCCATCGAGGACCATTTCGAAGGTCCTTCCACGTAATACCGCATGCCAGTTTGATGAACCAAGTTATATCCACAAAGGAATTTAAAAGGCAAATCCTGCAAACTCACCTGCAAATCTCTCTTAGTAATGAAGCCTTTGCTTTCTCTGTCACAGAGGTTGAAGAGTTGCTCCGCCCTCACCTCCCAAGAGGACGATTCGCTCTCCTCTTCTGTCAGCATCGCGTGGGACTTGGGAGCTTATTCGCCTTCTTCTTCTGCCATGATGTACGAATCTAGGTCGTCGATGATACTGCAACCTGTTACGAGGAAGCTGAATCTTAATTAGGGTATTAGCTAAATTTAACTTCACTTCTTTTTCTCCTTTGATGTATTCATGGGTTTCATGACCGTTCTTGAATGTTTAAAGTGAAAATGTTTGGGGTAGTATACATACCACGTATGAGTCACAAAATGTTGATCTAGAATATAACCAATGAATATGTGGCTTGTTATCCCTCTTTTTTCAAGGTCAGTGACTGACACCAAAGTTATTTTCAGCACTGAAAATGTACTTAGTATGTAAAATTGCAAAAATACCTCCAGAAAAGAAATGATCAAGATTGGTTAGAGGATGGGAATCTTAATTGCGTCGAGGAAGGACATAATTTTTCATAGTCAATAATGCTCAACCTGAGTAGCATGAATCTGGAGAACGATACCGAAACAAAGATTTCCTAACTATGCCTAGTACGTGCGTGGACGTTACTCGTATATATGACTGCACACAAATATGAATACGTGCAGTGATGCCAGATGCCTGGGCAACACGCTACATAACTATCACCCAATACTTCCCTTTGGAATAATGATGTCACCCAATATCTCAACATACTATTTCTTTTACGCAAAGACGTCATATAGGCGATAAACAAACGCAAATTTTGCCGAATAATGATTCGCCATAGGCCACGTTATTCGGTGACGAGGGGCGGGTATGCCTACGAAGACAAAAGGCTGGTCTGTTTCCCCCTCCGCTTTTATGCGTTCTTTCATATATGCACACACGCGCCCAAATAGGCTGTGCGTTACCAGATATACGCGAACTCATGAATGCGTGTGTCTATGAATGTACCATACTGAATTAACTTGATTGACTTTTTCCAAGACATAAATCCTTCCTACAGAAGAGAGTCATTCACACTTCAGAGTCTATTTGGACACAAGCAGTGACAGTAATATCATGTCTGATAAAGAATTACACATGCACCTAAACACATCCACAACACATAACATACTTGAAATACACACACACACACACACACACACAACAACAATATATATATATATAATATATAATATTATTATATAAAACAAAAAACACAAACCACACATATATGACAAACTCACACACACTATATATATAATATAATATATACTATACATATATATCTATATATATATATATATATATATATATATATATATATATATATATATATATATATATATATACACGCACACAGACAGAAAGACACACACTCAAATATATATATATATATATATATATATATATATATATATAAAAAATAACATTTTGTGAGCGAACTGAAAGATTAGATCGGTGGTAAGAGCAGGGGAATCACCACCGGTGGAGGGACAAAATTTGCTAATTTTTATATAGACCAGTTTTTTGTGTAGATTACGAATCTGAAAGGTGATCAGCCAGGTTCGGAGGCGTTGCTGAAATATTAAGGGTAAAAAAAAGACTCAACTTTAGAAAAGTGAGAGAAAATCACCAATGGAAGAAGGACAAATTGTTTACATACTTTTCTAAACCAGTATTTTGCGTAGATTGTGAATCTAAAAAGTGATGAGCTAGTTTTGAAGACCCTTGTGAGATATTAAAGGTCAAAGGTCAACATACGCAGCATTTGGCCAAATGTATAATATACTTGGTGGAAATAAGAATTCATTCATAATTTGCATTGAAACCTATAATAGAAAGTGCTTGAAATCTACCATGGCCTCCAACAAGTGATTCCTTAGGAAATCTAAACCACAAACCACCGGAATGTCTGGTTAACTTTCTAATGAAACTAATACAGCCACAATCAACACATCACAGAGCAAGTAATGAATCACAAAAACTTGCCGAGTACATCTCACAAGATTTGATTTATGACACAAAAACGTACTCTACACAAAAACATACTCTACTAGGAATAGAGCTCGAAAACATGACAGGAAAGAAAATGTTGTCTCTATACTGGCAAGATTAGGGCATTCCATCAGTTATGATCAAGTTCGTCTTATTGAAACGGCCCAGGCTGAACTAGCTCAACAAATGACAGTCCTGGGATGTAGCTTACCTCTGACTCCATCTTCTGCAAGTGACACTGTTCCTACATACTTTTGGTGGGACAATTTTGACTGCATAAAGGCGAATGATATAAGAAGCATTGACACTACTCATGGAATAGCGTTCCAAGAAAGTGACTAACAACGAATGCCACAGCTAACATATGAAATTCAACCATCACAGCGACGGACTGTAGAAAAAACTGCAACTGCGCTTTTTCAGAAAAAGATCAATCCACATAGAAACCCTCCCAGATTCAAAGTAATCAAGACAGTCTTGGAGGGGGATCAGAACGTAACAAGCACTAGTAAGGTATTTATGTGGAAACTTCTACGACAACATTACAGTTCAACAGTGCAGTCTGTGCACCGCTTTGTTGGTTGGGTTATTCAACTTTATGAAGACCCATCATCTCAACCGAAGTGTTGAGCAACAGTACCAAAAGACAATCTTCCAGGTTCTTCAAGGAGACTACGGTAAGACTCCACAATACTGGGCAACGTAAATTAAAGCTGTTGATCGTCAACACGCTCGTCATTTGGCCATAAACATGAGTTACTATGACCTTCGACTGAAATGTAGGACAGGCTCTTTGCCATTTCGCTTTGCTGTGAACAAACAAAACTACGTTAGATATGGGTCCTTCTCTTGTCGCCAGCTAATGACACTTGATCTTATATATCCAGGTGCCAGGGACGAACTTCAGAAGGGCATGTGTGTCTGTACAAACAATACTAGAATCAGGCAGTCACTTGAAGAGTCTGGAGAGCAGACTTTCGTGAAGAATTCGAAAACACCTGGTGGGACCAAGAACTTCAGTCATCAGGAAACAGCATACAGGAAATGGGTACTGAACTGTCCATTTACGTCTGCTATGGTTTCCTCTCTGTTACAATTCAGCAACCTGAGTGACACTAATCAAAACCCAAGGAAATGCCTAAGAACAAAAGAAACACATAATTCAGAGGACCGTATTATAAGGACGATGGAAGTTATCAGGTCCTACTTCATCAATCCATTCTCACTTGACATAGACCTTAGTAAGCTGTTTAACATTGTTTCAAGCAACTCATAGCGATGTCGAAGAGCACCTTTTATCAACCCACAAACGAGGTAGTGAACTTTATCCTGCATTCAGTACCCGACTTGACATGGAAAAGAATGGTGAAACTGATTTTTTTTTTTATCCAATATCAAGAACACCTGAGAAGTTTTCAAGATAACATTAAGAGGACAACACTGCAGTCTGCAAGAGGACAGATAAAAAACTTAGCCGTACAAAGAGTTATCCGTGGTATACTGCCAGCCAAGTCGAGTGAAGGGAACATGTCCATTAATTTTGATAAAGCATTGACGTACCCTATAGCATCTGTGCCTCTATCTCTGGCAACACCAGATGGCATTCGTCGATCAACACCTAAAGTCAAATGATAGAAGTTGTTTTCACATCACTGGACTCGACAAATACTGCCAATGAAATCCCAGAGAATGCAGTATACATTGTTGACCTTGTGGCATATTTACGCTCATTATTGAACATACCAGACACATTCCGGTTATTAGCCAGGGGAGTAATGGCTGACATACCCATTCAATGCAAGTGATCTACTTTGCTCGTGACTCATACAGTGTAGATTTCATAAAGCAAAGTGAGCGAGCTAGAAGAGGGCAGATATCAGATATCAGAATTCCAGCTCCATTTAGACAGTTTAAGTGCAAAGGAGAGAACAAAGATAGAATGCTGGAGCTGATTGAACTGGTTCTTCGAGAAGAGGGAGCTCTCCTTGCAGATCGTGTTGCGTACAATGCAAGGGGGAAGGTATGCATGAAGATAACGTCACAGTGTTCAGAAGAGATTCCATCCATGGCAAGTGACCATATTGATGCTGATACAAAAACCTGTTATCTCACCCAGCATGACCTAAAGGAACACTCTGGTTCGAGTGATACAGACATTCCCAGAATTTTGCTATTCATTGAATGTGAAAATCTAAAGGTTATCATAGTTAATGGGAATGAGAAGAGTCGGCGAGTCCTTGATCAAAGTCAGTGTCAGATCACTGATATTAAAAAAAAGGCATTGCTTGGCATCCATGCCTTCTCAGGGAATAACTATGTATTTTCTTTTTTTCCGGAAAGGGAAGAAAACTGTAGTATTTGCAGAACTGGGTAACGAGAGGCATATTATCCAACATAATTTTAGATGAACTTCAAAGAGCTACTTGTGCAGTCTACAATCAAAGGAGATGCAAACGAGTTAATAAAGCCAGAGCTCCTCTTTTCTGGAGTCGCTTTCATGACGGCAAGGTAGCTAGCTGATCTGTCTGCGTTACCACCATGTGAATCGGCACTGGGTTTACATGCAGCTCGAAGTAACTACGAGGCTAGGATGTGTCGCCTGGCACACAAAGCCCTGCAGTCTTTGGATACTCCAGTAAATCATGGGTGGAATGATGATTTATCGATCCACTGGATTGATATGCCACATCCTCGTGATGTTGTAGAAGTTCTTTGCAATAAATCTGGTGAAGATAGTGATGAAGAATTATCAGGCTACAATGAAGATAGTGATAGTAACTGTGATTAACAGCAGAGTAGTTAATGAATGTAGTGCTATCCTTGTCCCCATATTTAACGGATGTATTTACCTGTGTTCCATACAAAAGCATGACTAATTTGAGAAGGACAGCCAAATTTGTAAATATGTTGTAGAATTGGGGGAGGGCAGTCTTTTCATAACGGCAAATGAAAGTTTAAGTCATTACAACTAAAATTTTGATATCTTTTAATTTTCTCAGTTTCATATTAGATTAACAAATGGAATTCTACCCTTAGACACCAAAATTTAAATAATACAGTTCATGCATTAGTTCATCAGCGAAAAGTGCAAATGCAATAACCGCTGTGACAACACTTCCTTCACTCAACTGTAATATTAAGTGTAGTACCAATTGTTATTCTTTGACCACTGAACTTTGAATTTATGCTGGCCATTAAAATTATTATACCTGTATTTGTTATTTGCATGTGGATGCATATAGGCATAAAGAGTCATAAATTCATTGAAGTTTATTTTCAAAATTATTATGTAATGAAATCTTATACGTATTTGGTCAGATGTTGCGTATGTTGACCTTTGACCTTTAATATCTCAGGAGTGTCTTCAAAACTAGCTCATCACCTTTCAGATTCATAATCTACACAAAATGCTGGTTAAGAAAAGTATATAAACAATTTGTCCTTCTTCCTTTGGTGATATTCCCTCAGTTTTCTAAAATTGGGTAATTTTTACGTATGTTGACCTTTGGCCCTTAATATTTCAGAAACACCCCCGAACCTGGCTGATCACCTTCCGGATTGGTAATCTACTCAAAAAAACTGGACTAGAAATATATTGGCAGATGTTTAATCCCTCCTCCGGTGGTGATACCCCCTCCCCCCAGGGTCTAGATGCTGTTGAGCCTGTTGAGGATACTTGATATAAAGAATAAGTCTAAAAGTTTTCTTCCATTATCTTCCTGACTGAAGAGAAACGTGTGTTCGACGATGGAGGTAATCGTGACCGGTTTGGTGCAAACGTGGAGAGATGGAAAAAAGTCAGACGAAAGGACTTGAGATATACGTAGGTGCAAAGCTGTGCGATAAGAGAATGGGTCACGAATAGTGTAAATGGTAGACTTTTACAGAATTACAAAACTCAAAGACTTATTAGTCAATCCGAGGAGACATCGTGTGCTCACTTATCTGTAGGAGCAGGTTTTACTGTGCATTAACAGTCCTAATGATTTTGTCTAGCTTCCTTTTAAACTCTTCCACACTGTTTTTGTTTACAACTTCTGGTGGCAGTTTAGGCCTATTCCACGTGTCACATATCTTGTATATATATAAGTTCCCACAATGGGATGTGTTGTATCTTATCAGTTGACACAGGCGTCAACAATACAGGCCACCACCGGGTCGTGGCTGAAAGATTTGTAGGCCGTGCTGAGAGTTGCATACGCTGTACATAAAACTCGATTGCGCCGACACTTTTTTATTTGTTTCCTCTTGATAATACATTCAAAATCTTTCGTTTTGCAATTTTCTTCATTATCCCGGTTCATACTATAGCGGTGCCAGACGCACGACCATGGCTAACTTAACCTTAAGTAAATTAAAACCTACCGAGGCTAGAGGGCTGCAATTTGCTATGTTTAATGATTGGTGGGTGGATGATCAACATACCAATTTGCAATCCTCTATCCTCGGTAGTTTTTAGGATCTGAGGGCGGACAGAGAAAAGCGCGGACGGACGGACAAAGCCATCTTTTACAGAAATCTAAACGTTAAAAGCACATGTGATTATGAGTAAGGTCGTTGGGGTATGATTCGAGGAGGAGATGAAGACGCAGGAAGCGCTGAATAGACAGCACAGGAAAGCTGCCAGAAAGGAGAGGTCTAAATTTGCAGGAAGTGTGACAGTGAGTGAGTGCAGAGTAGGAACGAAGGGTCCGATGTGTAGTAGTATACAGCAGCGCTCAAAAGAGTTTGCAAATGAGCCTTCTGTGGAAGTGCATGGAGCGTCTAATGCTGCCGAAATTTGCTGAGCACAAACTCATCCACGAATAAACAGCTAAAACACGAATGTAGCTGCGTACAAATATAATCTTTTCAGCGAAACTACTCACCCTCCAATAGGGGCAACTAATTAATGTTACGTACACACGCACGCACATACGCACGCGTGCACACACAAACATAAACACACAAGCACAAACACACACACACACACACACACACACACACATATATATATATTATATTATAATATATATATATCTATATATATATATATATATATATATATATATATATGTGTGTGTGTGTGTGTGTGTTGTGTGTGTGTGTGTGTGTAAATGTGAATGCGTGTTTAATTTTACTAAAACTAAATGACAAACATTTTACCATATATATATATATATATAGATATATATATATATATATATAATATATATATATATATGTGTGTGTGTGTGTGTGTGTGTGTGTGTGTGTTGTGTGTGAGTGTTTGTGTAAGCGCGCTCGCGCTCGCATGTATATCCTACAACTCTGCAACAAGAAGACCGAACGAAATAAAAGCAATTATTTGCATCTGGAGGAATGCAAAGCTCAGTGGTAAACTATTGAAAAATGTTGGGGCGTTTCATTCTGAGATGAGAATTTGAGAGCGAAGGGCGATACAGCTGGGCGGAGAAAGAAGGAGAGACCCTGGTCCTCTTGAAATCCCGTTGGATTTTGTAGATTCCCAAATTCTGACTGATGACAGAAACTTCCTTGTTCGAAACATTCCAAGTGTAACACACGATGATTGTTAGTAGGACAATGCACAAAGCGACTTTCAGCCGAGTGAAACTGCTGGAACACTAGATAGCCTTTCCTTGAATAAAAGATGCATTGCTCACGGAAATACATACCTCTGAAGACTTACCGGAGTTGTCATATTAACGAATGCAAAATTGTTGGAATGAAATAATAGCTCATGATGCTGGGAATGAATGATTTCAAATCATGCCCAGAAGAGTAACAAGAGCAAACAAATATATCTGAAGACAAACGAGGCTATATATTTGTTTCTTACCTAAATCTCTGTATGGTCGGGTACTGGAATCATTTGTTTAAAATACACTTTTATCACAAAGCCAAAGGTCATCGACGGCACTTATAATATCAAGCGAATGAAACGTGAACTGCCTGACTGACTGGAGAAAAGATACCACTAACAGATTCAGCGGTGCCGTGGCCGCCGTCGCCGGATAGAAGTGGAAGGATCAGGTCCCCTAAATCATGACGACGAATAACTCACTCGAGGCTTTTCAGAAGTCTGATGACGGCTGATGAAAGGTACCCCAGAAACCGGGAACACCTGTGCAAGTAAACCACAGGTAGTCACATTCACTCGATACTTCTCCTTCTCGGGTCTCTTTAGGACCCAGTGCTGCTCGCATCTTATTCATAATGTCTGGTGTAAGTTTCTTAGCATCGGTTGGTGGGATGAGGATGTTGGCCCAGTGCGTATACTCTCACAAATGGTCCGGCTTTCACGGGTGAACATAACCCAGTCAACGAGGTAGGTAGTAAGGGAACGACCTTTCACATCTTTCCTTGGAAATCAAATGCTTATATGGCGGTGGAATTCCCTACAAATACTCTTTATGTAAATGGCGACGGAAGGGGCATTTACCCTGTCTATCATACGAAAGAGCAACTGACTCACCTCTTTAATTCAGAAAAATGAATATATTGGGCAAACGATTAAAGAGATGAAGGTATTTGACTTCATATACATATCCATAAATAAATGAATGAATATATATATATATATATATATATATATATATATATATATATATATATATATGTGTGTGTGTGTGTGTGTGTGTGTATGTGTGTGTGTGTAGAAGAAAAGCTGTACACATTTGCAATGGATATTCAGTCGGTAGAAAGCTAGCAAGACGTGGATTGCACAACGACCCATGAAATGCGTGGTATTGATGCCATTGTTTTAATATCGCAGTGTGAGATGTTGTCAGAATGAATGTCAGTGACACTGGGCCTAATTTTCAGAAAACAGTTACAATAGTTACAGCCCTTTTTTTGGACCAAATGGCGGGATTTACACTTCCTGTATACAAGAAGCAAACCTGTGTCCTTTCCCGGGTATGAACAAACAAAATATGCGGTAATTATATACCCAGGATGCAGGGTGGAATGGCCAAGGACTAATGGCGACCTGCATTTGTACTGCGTCACTTCCAGAGTAAGTCCTGAAGATAGCATCCAGGATCGTAGGAAACACTGTCAGATTTCTCTCTACACATACTCATACTTAGTCACATGCATACACATGCGTACGCACACACACACGCACACACACACACACACACACACACACACACATATATATATATATATATATATATATATATATATATATATATATATATATATGTGTGTGTGTGTGTGTGTGTGTGTGTGTGTGTGTGTGTGTTACGGCTCACGCCTTCCTTGCCCGGAAATGTTAATAATGAGAATGACTGACGTGATACCAAGAATATGCTCTTTCTCATAATAAATTTTGTATTTATAACTGACTTCCGATGCAAATCACATCGTTAATGGTAACATGTAATTCTTTTTAAATAAATATACCGATGAGACGACAATCTAATCATGCTTTAAATCCAGCCCTGGACCGAAGAATATATAAAAATACTAAAAGAAATAAGTTGGTTTGAGAGACGATTATTTATATTATATATATCTATTTTCTTTTTCGAGGTGACGGTAAATACCCGTCTACGATATCACTGGAAACTTATCCCAACTTGCTGTCCAAACTGTGTTAACGGCTGCCTTAGGAGCATGACCCCGTGCCGGCACAAGGCCGGCTTTATCTAAAACAACAATAGAGGTTACAACTCAAATATATCTACCGATGAAGAGCAAGACAGAAGCTCCAAAGACATCGGCAGGGGATATTTACCGTCAACTCCAGAAAAACAGTTATATACAATAAGAATTTAACCCTCAGGTATGCGATAGAAAGAGAGACTGCGCTTTTGACAATATGGCTGATGCTTCTACTATCATTTTTAAGAAGAAACCGGATTACGACCATGACAATGTAATAGCTTCAGTAAGCCTCACCATGTCAACAAGTTTAAGTAATTATTCGTTGACAAGAGAAGAGAAACAAATGTCTTATTATGACTTGTTTGCAGACACGTCATACGCATACATAAAAACATACATGGGGACTTGTATACTACAATCTCTAACTTCTTACACAATGGAAAAATGGGGTAAATGTGCTGCAAGCCCTTTATATCTCTTCAGTTTTAGGAATGTTCCTGAGAAGTTTCCAATATTGCTAAAGGAAATGAAGAACTTTTCTGCGAACTAAGTACTTAGAGCAATGGCAGGCTTGCATCCAAAATGATTCCACAAAGGATACAGCAACCAGGGTTTCCCTTGTAGGCTTTGACCCGAAAGTCGCCTGTAATGCTGAGGATCCATTCCCATAACCAAAAGTTTTCAGAATTTTGGCATCACCTTGAAAAATCAGTAACTGATGCTATTCTGTGCATGTCTGACCTAGACGCTTACTACTCAAGGTGTTAGCTGCAAAATTTCAGCAAGAAAAGGCTTCCCATTTCTTCAATGTATTACTATAACATCCAAAGCTTTTCGAAGTGTCGAAGGACACTGTTGAGCGAAATGAATACATTAAGTGTGGATGGACACAGTCTAGTGAGTAATGTGGAGCTGCAGGTGTGAAAGTTGACTGGTAGCTTGTAGGAGCATAAAGTCAGCGAGTGTACAGAGCAGACAGCTTGTAGAACAGCATCAGTTCAAGCAAGACAATAGCAGGAGATGGTTATTGTAATGTTAATGTGCTTGCAAACATTATGTTCCCGTAAACCCCCTCCTCCGCCTCCTCTGCCTTCATGTCCTCCATCACCACCACCATCATTTGAGATGTTGCTTCACCTCTCTGCAATACTGGTGAGTAGGTACCCATTCAATGCTTTTACTTGCTGCTTCCATATCGCGGTCTCTTTTTTGTCACGTCCTACGTGTATGCCTTCGACGAACAATGATTTCGATCTTTCCACGTGGTTCGAGGGATGTGTCATGATATTATTTTTGGTATAGTGCAGTGCTGGTGCAATAAAGTATAGCGAAAGGTTTTCGAAATTGTAAATGCGGTACACACGAGTACATTTTGTATTTGCACAATACGAACCGGTATGTTTAGGGAATGAAGGCTTATTTGTTAAACATTTACTTAATATTACGTCAATTGCGTATAACCATGCTCAACCTGTTAGATAATATCTCGTTTGGGGTTGAGTACCAACTATTTCGAGGTATCGTGTTTAATATATATATATATCATATATATATATATATATATATATATATATATATATAGTATATATATATATATATATATATATATAGAGAGATAGAGAGAGAGAGAGAGAGAGAGAGAGAGGAGAGAGATTGCAAGCCTTTGCGTCTGCGTACATTTGTGTATGCTTACATTGTAAGTATGCATTCCATTTACTTTCAAGAAATTAACAAGAAAAAACTGATGACTTTTGAAACTTACATTATGTCATTTTTTCATTAGTTTTCGCTAACTATTCATATCTAAAAGCAAAAGAAATTATTATCCCGCCAGCTATACGTGACTGTTCAGCCAAACAAGAGTTTACGTACATATGGGGACGGTACTTTTTATGGTCTGGTAATCACCAAAGAAGTGGATGATTTAGTCTCCAACGGTGACATCCCAACGCATCAGTTGCTGGCTCCGAGCCTCTTGCGTCATTGTGACCTGAAGTCGTGAAAAGTCCGTATTATTAAATAAGTCACGTACTTTTAGGCATAAATTATACCTCAAAAGGCGGCAGCTAGCCAATTTTGCTTTTAAACTCGAAGAAATTCTTTGAGGTGTGGAATCTCATAATTTTGAAGTCTTTGTGACACGGAATGACTGGTTTTTTTGAAGTCTTTTTGACACCGAATGACTGAGTTTTAAAATTTTTGTCACCGAATGACTGATTTTTGAAGTCTTTGACACGGAATGACTGGTTTTTTTAAGTCTTTTTGACACGGAATGACTGATTTTTTCAACTCTTTTTGACACGGAATGAC
>NC_087209.1:37060802-37070802 GCF_015104395.2 Macrobrachium nipponense | reverse complement strand
AATTAATCGTCAGTACCTAGGTGTCTTCAAAAACGACACGGATATCACTGTGAAATAGGGATAATCTTTTGTTTGTTACAAATGTGCTATTTAATTCTACATGAATTAACTGATTTCATATAAAAATTCTAGGTAAGAAATCACGGTTGGAAAACTGTTCTGAAATGTCATTTCAAGCTCAACGTCAGTCACTTCACTTTGATGAGCCTAGTTCTTTTTATTAAGTTTCCCTTGCTGCAAAGTGAGTCATCTTTTGTTACAGATGTGACTAAGAAATGTTATATTTCTTGTGCAATCGTATTTTCCATCATTATCCAGGTAACAGACTTTATTAGCCCTCTGATTCAACCGTGGCAAGAATGATACAGTTTATCTCTCATTGTCTTTTATTCAAGTTCACCTTTCAGTTTCTTTTATTTAAGTGAGTTATGAGGGGAATCTGTTTGTTCCGTGACGCCTGTCGTTGTCCAGATCAGAGGACAGCAGTTCAAAAGGCAAGGACGAATCATGAACATCAAGGTGAGCTTTGAAGCGGTCTTTGGAATTCGGGAGATAAGTCCACGTTTAAACAATAGTAACTGTCTTTTTTAATGCCTCACAGAGCAAACAAAAGGATAGTTCACACAGGACAGGAGAGTGATTCAGCAAGCCCCGTCCCTTTTACTGCGAGTACACACAAGCCGGGAAAACTATTTTACGCAGAATCATCCACTTCTAAAGTTTAAAAGTGAGAATGACCAATGCTATTCACTAACTCTCACTCTCTCTCTCTCAATACCTTTAGCATCGGCGTTTCCAAAGTCGATCACCGTCGGTACTGTTTCTCACGTTTTATCACTCGGTGTTGCTTCTCGTTTTAGCACTCGCGTTTCGCTACTAATTTCCACAGTGTTTATTGAGCAACTGACCTAAATTGACTCTCTTGGCCTAACCCAAATACCCCCTTGACTCCCTCCTCCCCCTCCCTCCATTGCCCCCTCGCCCCCAATATCCTACTTGACTCACACTTCTACTTCCCTCCACCACCACCACCTGGTCACCTTCACTCCTCCCACCCCTCCCTCCCCCTCCCCCCCCAACAGACCTCGCAACCCTTTCTACCGACGATCATCCGATTTGGCTTCGTTCAGTAGACTCCGCTTCCCGCTCGCTCATTAGTTTGCTCTTGTCGCGCGTTTCACACACACACTCGTTTGTTTTCTCTTGGAGAGAGAGAGAGAGAGAGAGAGAGAGAGAGCGATTCTGAGGATGGGGCAAGATTGTGAGAGTGAATGGAGGAATATGTGTACGTGTGAAAGAGAGAAATAACAAACAAATGGTGTTTGATACTTTATATATATATATATATATATATATATATAATATATATAATATATATGTGTGTGTGTGTGTGTGTGTGTGTGTGTGTGTGTGTGTGTGTGTATAGAGAGAGAGAGAGAGAGAGAGAGAGAGAGAAATAATTAATTCTAGGTAGGAGATAGGGGTTAGCAGAATCCATTAATACGTAATGAAGTTTCAATATTGCTTTGGCCTTTTGTTGTTCACAATGTGGGTTGCCAGCTCACATGAGCCACATTCACAGACGAATCTCTGAATGATGATTATGAAGATGCCGCTCCATGACTTCGTCTTGGACGCTCAGCAGTTACTCTTCTTTACTTCCTTGTGCACTTTTCGTAGACATCACTGATTCGATAATTAGTAAGCTATGCAGATTTTATCTTCAGTTTAACACAGCCCATATAAGGGAATTTAAAACAGTTGCTACTCTGGTGAAGATAGTTGCTTAAAATGTATTTCGTGCTTTGTATTATATGGAAAGGTTATATTCATACTGCTTCATTTTATTTGGGGGAGACAAATATGGAGTTAGATGACGGAATGGATTAACATCAACATTCAGTTAGAACTGGCCTGAATAATAATGCTCTTTTTGTGCAGCTAGGATTGATTGGTCCCTATGATGTATTACAAGAAGTAGTAAAAATATTCTGTCTAGGAAAGTCATTGACTCTGCATTAATACAACTTAATACAACTAACAAAGGAAAATAACATTAAGATCCCAGGTCTATACACTCGTGGCCTCATTCTTCTGAACAAGATGTTCGAAGTGGATTTGAAAGCGAAACTAAAGATTGTCTGTGATCCAGGTTAATGTCCTTTTTGCTCGGATACTTGTTTTATATAGTAAGTGTCCGCACTCATTCTAGACAGCTGTTTTTCACTTAAAGATTTAATCCAAATGTAATGACCTTTGTATGCATTAAAATGGTTATATAGCCTGCTCAGCTTAGTTGTTGTTTGTAAACCATTAATGTTCTACAGTATGTGGTTAGCATATATATATATATATATATATATATATATGCATTGAGAATGTTTGTGGAGTTGCCTTAATAATGTCAGGAGGAGAATTTAGCTATTTAAGAATGAAATGTCACTTGGAGTTAAGAGAATCATGAATGAGATTCAAAGTAAAATCATGTGGTATTGTGGTGAAAGTTGCTGAATGGTTCACCAGGATGTGTAAGGTGTGCCTGGACAAGAGAAACATTCTGAAGACATGAGTGAGGGGAAGGGCGACGGAGGAGACCGCAAGAATTACACTGTGGGTTTAGACCAGTGTTCTCTAGCCTGGGGGGCGCGCCCCGCTACGGGGGCGTCAGCAATTTCCAGGGGAGGCGCAAGCCCTAGGGGAAGAAAATTCTCTAATTATATTCTTTATTCCCTGAACAACATTGAGGAACTAATATTCAGACGTTTATGATAGAGTGCAAAAGTATTACCTTATAACGTTACTTTCCTAGAGTCTACTACTCTAGTTAGGCTCGATGTGCTGACCATGTTTTGCAATTATTGACTTCCCTTCTTATCTATCCCTCGATACCCCTTCTCTTGCTCATTTTCTTTTTTCCTTTAAATCTGAGAGGGAATTTTACTCATAGATGCAAAGGGGGGTGGGGGGGGGCGTGAAAGAAAGGACCAACTCCTAGAGGGGGCGTGGCCATAAAAAGGTTAAGAACCACTGGTTTAGACTAAGAAGAGGGAGCGTGGATCAAGTGTTATTTATAAAAGTTTTTGCTATAGTTGTAACTGTAAAAGAAAAGTAGAAAGTGGTATAAGGCACACATGGAGCCCCAGGAAGCTCATGATAGAAACAACAGAGAAATCATGTCGACATTTATGACGATGCATGGTGTAGACTCTAGAGGATAAGTTGCTGAGTGAAGGCAACAGATACTTTTTATGAAGGAAGTGAAAGCTGTCTCAGAATCTTTAAGTGGCAGAGTGACCTGTTTGGCATAAAAATGGGGCTGAGACAAAATAGTGTTATATACCATAACTATTATCTATGTATATGAATGGAATGATGGAAGAAGTCAGAAAAAGGGCAACAAATGTATATACAAAATTGTGGGATAACCAAATGGGCTGAAAATACAATGTGGAATGACTGACGTTGAGAGCTGATGCATTGCTGATTAGAAGAGCAGTGGAGAGAAACCACAGAAACTCATGAAAGACTTTTAAAACGTTTGCAAGAGGAAAGATCGGAGAGTAATATGCAGTGGCGGCTCGCGGCTATCATTCATAGGGGTGCTGTACATATATATATATTTGTTCAATTCCTTGATATTAAATGCACACACAATATAGTATACATAAATAAATTAATTGCAACTTTTTAGTGAAGAGACAATGCCGAAAACTTCACTTCCTTAAGTTTACTAATTGTCTGTTTTTCTTGGGCCATTACTGATTACTGATGGAGGATTGCAATAAACAAATTTGAAACTAAACAAAACTGAAAAAGTAACAAAATATATTAGAATATAAAAATTCAAAGAGGTAGCTTTCGGCAGCGGAGAGACTGACTGACGGACTGACAGAAAATTATGAGAATTTGAAGTTATATAAAAATATTAAGTTTATGTAAACAAAGCGTAGCATTATAAAAATCATTAAACCATTAAATGGAATAAAAACTTGAAAACAAGACTATTAAGATACAAAACTGAGTATGACAGTAAATAAAATAACATAGGCCTATATAAAACAAAGGACTTAAGAACTCATTGCTAAAACACAGACACATGCATGCACACACACCCACCCAACTATCTCTCTCTTTTTCTCTCTCTCTCTCTCTCTCTCCTCTCTCTCTCTCTCTCTCTCTCTCCCGCTGAGGAAGGCAGCAGAACCGCTGCCGAAAGCTACTATTTTGACATTAATGTTGATTATTCTCCATTACATTACATATCATCAGTATCATCACTACTTCGATCACTATCACTAATAGTACATATTGATTAAGCTATGACAAATTTCAAAAGCACATTCCCCCTCCAACAGCTAGACTAACACTGCTGGAGAAGGCAGTGTCCCCCTCACCTCAACGCGCGGGCTGGCTACCACATCATCAACCTGCTAGCAAAATTAGATAGCAGTTCCACATATAGTTTTAATTCATTTGCCTTTTTTTATTATTTACAAAAGCAAGAGAACGGTAATATTTTCAATAATTATTAGTAATCTATACTTGAATTCTCCTACTCATGTATCTATTCATAACTTTATGCATATATATATATGAAATCTCTAGGGGGTGCTGCAGTTCCACAGTGCCTACTGACGAGACGCCACTGATAATATGAACAAGAGAAGGTTTTTAGTTTTTTTAGTATAAGTGGAAGCCGGGAAGATAATACAATGACTATTAGTGAGGATAGTGAAAGCATTGAAACAGTGGACTCATATCATTATTAAGGAGTAAATATATCAAGTGGTGTTAAAATGAGAGACAATGTGACTTATAGAACAGGTGTAGTAAGGAAGGTAAGAGAATGCACGCGAGAGATCGGCGAGAAGCTTGGTGAGTCTATGGAAGCCCAGGTCTTATTGTGTGAAGTGATACTGAGCCAACTCTCCTCACTGGAAGTGAAGTATAGATGAAAATGCAAGGGAAAAGGCTGAAGCTGTTGACTGTTTGTTTGTACGGTGTTTTTACGTTGCATGGATCCAGTGGTTATTCAGCAACGGGACCAGCGGCTTTACGTGACTTCTGAACCACGTCGAGAGAGAACTTCTATCACCAGAAATACACATCTCTAACCCCCACAGTGGAATGCCCGAGAATCGAACTCGCGGCCACCGAGGTGGCAGGCCAAGATCATACCGATCACACCACTGAGGCGCTTTAAAGCTGTTGAGACAGACTGTATATACAGTGTGGGATGAATAAGCGAGTTGGGGTTGCGGAGAGACGACGTAAAGGAGATAGCAGATGGTAGAGAGGCTGCTGGAAAGAGTGGGCATTTTGGAAGTACTGGGAGGAAGATCTAGGAAAGGACGTGAAAGAGGTGTTGGAAAGGGGGAACCTCAACATCCAAAGAGTGAAGAATGCATACAAGACAGAGAGAAACGGTGCCATATGTATAAACGGGTTCGACGAGTTGCTGGTGAGCCTACTGTGTATTTTGTGAACATTTCATGCACAGGGGTATCATCCACGATTCAACAGTTAGAGCCTGAGTGAGGCAGCCATAGTTGTATTGGATTTTCTCGGGACCCACATCCTCTTACGGAAAGACATCTGTGTGTGTGTAAGTATATATATATATATATATATATATATATATATATATATATATATATATATATATAAAGATAAATGCCACGAAGGAAAAATAAACGAAGGAGTCTGCGAGATCTTTCGGCTTAAAAGCCCTTTACTGAAGCAGTTACTGACAAAAATACGAGAAAAGACAATACAAGAAGGTTCGTATAACTGACAGATAGGGATTATAAAAGGATTAGTGCCTAGAATCCGACACACCTGGAAGATAAGAAACCTTCCCAAACAAGCATAAACAAAGGGTGCAATTAAAGGTTTAAGACAATCATCTCAGATACAATCTCCAGACAGGATTATAGGTAAACAAAACCATATTCACAAAACATGACAGACATACATTACAATAAAAAATTTTTAATAACTCTAAGGCAACTGATTTTTATTTAAGTCAGTAATTATATATTTGAGGTCATTCTTAAACATGTTACAGATACAAGGGTCTAAATGAAAAAGGCCACGACTAACATTGAAATTACAATGAAAAGTAAGTTGTATTAAAGCAGATTCTAAAAGATTTCGTGATAAGACATCTCTTGACCGTGCAATTACTGAACTGTCAATCCAATTAACTCGGTGGTTGTTTTCACTTAAATGAATAAATAATGCATTAGATTTTTGCCCAGTTTTTTACAGAGTATTTATGCTGGCTTAGCCTTACTTCTAAGCCCTTGCTGGACTGTCCGAGATAGAATGAGGGACAATCCATACATGGAATTTTATATATTATGTTGTTGCTTTCTCTGGGGCCATTTTTTATTAACATTCTTTTTAGTGTGTTAGTATAGGAAGAAACAAGGTTGACATTGAAAGCTTTTAACAATGGTTTAATGGTTTCAAATCCGTTAAAATAAGGCAAACTGAGAATGTTCTTAGAATTTTCTTTCTGTGTGTTGTTTTCAGTATAAAACTTTTTGTGGGCTTTATTATAACAAATGTCTAATATATGTGAAGGATAGCATAAATCTTTCCCTATTTTTCTTATGTATTCAATTTCTTGATCCAAATATTGTGGACTGACAATTCGCAATGCTCGTAAAAACATAGAGAAAAAATTGATATTTTTATATTAAGATGGTGGCCTGAGAAGAAATGAACATAAGTTAAGTTGTTAGTCGGTTTCCTATAAATACTGAATTTACATTGAAATGGTTCTCTATGTATCAAAACGTCTAAGAAAGGGAGGCAATTGTCTTTTTCTAATTCTAGAGTAAACTTAATCGATGGTACCTGGTTATTTAATTTAGAGAGTAAATCATTTACATCAATACCGACAGGAAGAACAGCTAAACAATCATCAACGTAACGATACCACTTTACAGGAATATGAATGATATTAGGTAAGTAGCGTTTTTCGAAGAATTCCATATACAGGTTTGAGAGCAATGGTGATAAAGGATTTCCCATTGCCATGCCAAAAATTTGTTGATAAAATTCACCATTGAATATAAACTTACAATCACAAATGCACAAACTCGTGAGTGAAATAATGTGACTTATAGGTAGAGGTAATTCATGCTGAGTTAGTTCATTGCTAAGATATTCTAAAATAGAGTCTATAGGGACTTTAGTAAAAAGAGAACATACGTCAAAACTAACGAATCTATCCTGTTTCCTCTTTTGAAATGTGTTGTCACTACCTTCTCCAAGTCTCTTGTGGCTGCACATTCAACCAGAATTCGTCTTAAGTTCCTGAAGAAGTGCCTTTCTGAACAAGTGCTCCCTAAATCCTTGCTGCCACGCCGTCTAAGAAGATATGACAATCACCCATTCAATGAATTTAGTGCCATGATGTTGAAACAGCACATAGCAGCCGCCAAGCAAGAAGAGAAAGAAAAATTCAAGGAGCTGGAAAGAACAAGGATCTCTTTCAATCATTCCATCCCGGCTGATTGGAAGGACTCGCTGCGACGGGAAATTTATGAAAAACTACGTAGGACTACAGATGCCCTGAAAAGGAAACTCGACAGAAAACTAAAAAATCTTATTGATAGCAGTGATTGGACTAATTGTGCACGTCAAGATTGTGTTGTTAACTTATCTAGTAACAAATAAGTGAAAATGTTGTTAGTGCGCTTGGATATGGTTTATCTTTCTTTGCAACAAGTAGACCTTCTGCTTTAATGATTGGGTCATCCCTAAGTAAATTTGAAAAATATTGTGAGCTTCCTCAAAATCATGTCGACATGATTAAAGGTATTGTTTACGGAGCTGCCAATGTTAAGCATGAAAGTAACTTCCCTGCTCGCTATAAGAAAAGTTTGACCGATCTAAAAAGGACAATACTATCCACATCACAAAAGCTGATAAGTCAAATAGTATAGTAATTTAGATAAGCTGACTACATATCACGTATGCAAGCCCTACTGGATGATGATGTGACTTATAAAAAACTAACAAAAATCCTCTTGATCAAGTCATAAAAAAACTCAATAGCATAGTGAAAAGTATCCCCTTAAGATAAAACCAGAACTACTAGGCGAAATTGTCAGTCAATTCTCCTTCGCTACCTTACTTATATGGATTAGTCAAAACGCACAAAGAAAACAACCTTATGTGTCCTATTATCAGTACTGTTGGTTCAATTTCATATAAACTCTCGAAATATATCACTAAGATCTTGTCCCCGTTACTTGGAACCATCTCCGATTCTCATATATATAATTCTCTAGATTTAGTTGATAAATTATACAAAATTGCTCTTTGCCCTACTGATAGATTCGTTAGTTTTGACGTATGTTCTCTTTTTACTAAAGTCCCTATAGACTCTATTTTAGAATATCTTAGCAATGAACTAACTCAGCATGAATTACCTCTACCTATAAGTCACATTATTTCACTCACGAGTTTGTGCATTTGTGATTGTAAGTTTATATTCAATGGTGAATTTTATCAACAAATTTTTGGCATGGCAATGGGAAATCCTTTATCACCATTGCTCTCAAACCTGTATATGGAATTCTTCGAAAAACGCTACTTACCTAATATCATTCATATTCCTGTAAAGTGGTATCGTTATTTGTTGATGATTTGTTTAGCTGTTCTTCCTGTCGGTATTGATGTAAATGATTTACTCTCTAAATTAAATAACCAGGTACCATCGATTAAGTTTACTCTAGAATTAGAAAAGACAATTGCCTCCCTTTCTTAGACGTTTTGATACATAGAGAACCATTTCAATGTAAATTCAGTATTTATAGGAAACCGACTAACAACTTAACTTATGTTCATTTCTTCTCAGGCCACCATCTTAATATAAAAATATCAATTTTTTCCTCTATGTTTTTACGAGCATTGCGAATTGTCAGTCCACAATATTTGGATCAAGAAATTGAATACATAAGAAAAATAGGGAAAGATTTATGCTATCCTTCACATATATTAGACATTTGTTATAATAAAGCCCACAAAAAGTTTTATACTGAAAACAACACACAGAAAGAAAATTCTAAGAACATTCTCAGTTTGCCTTATTTTAACGGATTTGAAACCATTAAACCATTGTTAAAGCTTTCAATGTCAACCTTGTTTCTTCCTATAATAACACACTAAAAAGAATGTTAATAAAAAATGGCCCCAGAGAAAGCAACAACATAATATATAAAATTCCATGTATGGATTGTCCCTCATTCTATCTCGGACAGTCCAGCAAGGGCTTAGAAGTAAGGCTAAGCCAGCATAAATACTCTGTAAAAAAACTGGGCAAAAATCTAATGCATTATTTATTCATTTAAGTGAAAACAACCACCGAATTAATTGGATTGACAGTTCAGTAATTGCACGGTCAAGAGATGTCTTATCACGAAATCTTTTAGAATCTGCTTTAATACAACTTACTTTTCATTGTAATTTCAATGTTAGTCGTGGCCTTTTTCATTTAGACCCTTGTATCTGTAACATGTTTAAGAATGACCTCAAATATATAATTACTGACTTAAATAAAAATCAGTTGCCTTAGAGTTATTAAAAAATTTTTATTGTAATGTATGTCTGTCATGTTTTGTGAATATGGTTTTGTTTACCGGGTTCCGTTTAGCTGTCACCTATAATCCTGTCTGGAGATTGTATCTGAGATGATTGTCTTAAACCTTTAATTGCACCCTTTGTTTATGCTTGTTTGGGAAGGTTTCTTATCTTCTAGGTGTGTCGGATTCTAGGCACTAATCCTTTTATAATCCCTATCTGTCAGTTATACGAACCTTCTTGTATTGTCTTTTCTCGTATTTTTGTCAGTAACTGCTTCAGTAAAGGGCTTTTAAGCCGAAAGATCTCGCAGACTCCTTCGTTTATTTTTCCTTCGTGGCATTTATCTTTATTTATGGATTTATCACGTTCCTAACTTTCGTGATTCTGTTATACATATATA
>NC_087209.1:37033302-37055802 GCF_015104395.2 Macrobrachium nipponense | reverse complement strand
CTTCCGTGACAAGAAATGTGTAACGTTATTTTCGGAGATTTCCATAAAACGAGAAATACAAAGTACAGGAGAAGGGACTAAGTTCAGTATATCTTAGTTTAACCAGACCACTGAGATGATGAACAGCTCTCCTAAGGCTGGCCCGAAGGATTAGATGTTTTTACGTAGCTAGGAACCAATTAGTTACCTAGCAACGGGACCTACAGCTTATTGTGGAATCCGAACCACATTATACCCAGAAATTAATTTCTAATCACCGGAAATAAATTCCCCTAACTCTACGTTGGCCGAGCGGGGAATCGAATTCGGACTACCGAATCGATAGGCGAGCACGTAACCTACTCGTCCAACTAGGAACGGAGAAGGGACTACACAACGCAATAGAAGATACGTATAAAACAGAGGCTTAAAGCTAAAGCACATAAGATCCAACGGTACATGAACAGGAATAAAGGATACCAACAGAACAAACTGTTCAGAACCAACCAAAAAGACTACACAGCCAACTGAGAGAGGAAGACAACCACCAGGAAATTCCTGAAACCGAACCAAGACTGGGAAAGCGTGTGGAGCATTCTGGTATCACACAACCAACATGCGACATGGCTCCAGGAAGTCAAGACAGACGAAAATGGGAAAATAAAGCAAAGCTTCACCGAGATAACGACAGACACAATCATACACCATCTAAAGAAAGTGCCCATCTGAAAAGGACCAGGTCCCGATGAAGTCCATGGATACTGGCTTAAAAACTTCAAGGCCCTACACCCACGAATAGCAGAACAGTTCCAGCATTGTATCACAAACCACCATGCACCCAAATGGCTGACCACAGGGAGAACATCCCTATTAGAGAAAGACAAGAACAAGGGACATATAGCAAGAAACTGCAGGCCTATCACCTGCCCACCAGTAATGTGGAAGTTACAAACAGGTATCATTAGTGAAAGGCTATACAGCTCCTGATAGACAAAATGGTAATGAAAAACAGTAAGAGAATGAAAACCAACCTAAGTATGGCATGGATTGACTACAAGAAAGCCTTCGACATGATACCACACACGTGGCTAATAGAATGCCTGAAAATATATGGGGCAGAGAAAAACACCATCAGCCTCCTAAGAAATACAACACGCTACTGAAATACAATACATACAAGCTCTGGGGTAAGACTAGCAGAGGTTAACATCAGAAGAGGGATCTTTCAAGGCGACTCCTCACTGTTCCCACTACTCTTCGTAGTAGCCATGATTTCCATGACAAAAGTACTGCAGAAGATGGGTGCTGGGTACCAACTCAAGATAGGAGGCAACAGAATTAACCATCTGATGTTCATGGATAACATCAAGCTGTACGGTAGGAGCATCAAGGAAACAGATCCCCTAATGACAAGGACTGAAGGGATAAAGCTACCGGATGGGAATAGCATGTAACACATAAATGAGAAAGGATTACAATACCTAGGAATAATAGAATGAGAGAATATAAAACATTAAGAAATGAAGGACACAATCAGGAAAGAATATATGCAGAGACTTGAGGCGATACTCAAGTCAAGACTCAACGCTGGAAATATGATGAGGGCCATAAACACATGGGCATTACCAGTAATCAGATACAGCGCAGTAGTGGAGTGGACGAAGGCTGAACTCCACAGCATAGACCAGAAATTTAGGAAACACATGACAACACACAAAGCACTATACCCAAGAGCAAATACAGATACATAACACGAAAGGAAACAGGGAGAGGACTGCTAAGCATAAAGGACTGCGTCAACATCGAGAGCAGAACACTGGGGCAATATCTGAAAACCAGTGAAAACGAGTGGCTATGGAGTACATTGGAAGAAGAACTGATAAAAGTAGACGAAGACACAGAAATATGCAGATAAGAGAATGCCAAATGGAACGGAGGAATGGCACAACGAACCAATGCACAGACAGTGCATGAGACAGACTAAAGAACTGGCCAGCGATGAAACATGGTAATGGCCACAGAGCGGAGAACTCAAGAAGGAAACAGAAGGAATGCTAACAGCAGCACAAGATCAGGCCCTAAGAACCAGATATGTTCAAAGAACGATAGATGGAAATAACATCTCACCCATATGGAGTAAGTGCAATATGAAAAAAAAGACCATAAACCACATAGCAAGTTAATGTCTGGCACTTGCACAGAACCAGTGTAAAAAGAGGCATGATTCTGTACCAAAAACTCTCCACTGGATCCTGTGCAGGACACACAAGCTAGCTTGCAGTAATAAGTGGTACGAACACCAACCTGAGGGAGGAGTGATAGAAAACGATTAGGCATAGATCCTCTGGGACTATGGTATCAAAACAAATAGGGTGATACGTGCCAAAAGACTAGACGTGACGTTGATCGACAAAATCAAGAAGAAAGTATCACTCATTTATGTCGTAATACCATAGGACACCAGAGTAGGTGAGAAAGAAAGAGAAAAAACTGATAAGTATCAAGACCTGAAATTAGAAATAAGAAGGATATGGGATTTGTCAGTGGAAATTGTACCCTTTATCAAAGGAACACTAAATACGATCCCAAGATCCTTGAAAAGGAACCTGGAAAAACTGGGTGCCGAAGTAGCTCCAGGACTCATGCAGAAGAGTGTGCTACTAGAAACAGCTCACACGGTAAGAAAAGTTATGGATTCCTAAGGGAGGCAGGATGCAACCCGGAACCCCACCACTCTGCCACCACCCAGTCGAATAGGATGACTGAGATTGACCAAAATAAATAAATAAATAAAAATACACAATTATATAGTAAACTATATTACTATGTAAAATACAAAAGCACGAGATTGTGAATGTCTTAGCAATCATATGATAATAATAATTTCAGAGGAACTATCATGGTCATCATCTTCTGTTACTTTCGCCTTCATCTCTGCTCTCTTCTTTGTATAGTGTCTTTACGGAAATTCGTTCTTTTTCCCCCCATTTTATGTGTCTGCGTCATGTAAAGGTTCATATTCCATGGATTTAAATATTAGGCATAAGTGCTCTCTCTACCCAGCAGCATTAGCTATCGCTGGCTCTAAATTACCTCTTCGTCCTAAAACCTGACTATCTCCGTTTCTTGTTTCCTACTGAATAATCCTATCTTCGCCTCTCTATTTTATTCTCACTTCTTTTCTTCTCCTTCCTCCTCAAAGTTCTTACAAGTCATCCAATCTCATTATTCTGGTTCCTTCAGCATCGTCGTTGCGTAAATGCCATCCAAGGAATTCTATGCTAAGTTTTCATACACCGATCAAAAGGAGGATGAGAAAGTGAATGGTCTGAAACTTGCAGTTCCGCCTAGTTAGACCCTTTATTCCCCTGAACGAGCGATGATTATTCCATACATCGCTTCTATATATAATTTGCTACATTTTTGTTTACTAGAAGTGAAACGTCTTTCTCTCTCTCTCTCTTTCTCTACACTTCTGTCGTGTACAAAAAAGAATTTGCAACATAATAAAGGAGACAACAATACAATACAAAGGCCACAAAATATTTGACAGCTGCTGAAAAAACTGTTATGAGAATTAACCACTGATTTAAATATTGCTTACCTGATTAGATGACAGGACTTAAAAACAAAGAGAGCAACAGATCCTTCAGTTAAAGATCGAAAAGTTAAAGGAAATAGAGTAAAGGGATATTGTCACAATTGCAAAGTCCGGTAATTCAGTATTGGTCTCTGGAAAATGCCCCTATCAGACAAATGAAGGACACTAACTTTTGTTGCTCTTCGTCGGAGGTAGAGTAATTTATTAGGACCAAATCTTCATTGGTCAGAGAATGCCGAGTCAGAATTTCCGCTTTCATTTCTCTTGACAATAGAGAACACTGTTCCCGCTTGGATTGTAGCGAATTGGTATTGGAAAGTAAAAGCGTCATTTAGAGCTCTTAAGTCAGTATCTAATCGGGGTTAGGAAATATGGTGGCCAAGAAAGGACAAGAATTTATTTAAGTATTCCTTATTGTAGGACATTATTCTTGGAGATTGTCGGGCTGCCTTATCTTTTCCTATGGTTTGTGTGAGGATTCATCATCTACTACAACTATGAATTACGCTACTACCGCTACTATTTAGAAACCTCATGATTCCAGAGTCTCATCCATCATTAACTAGAAGTCGTAGTCTTATTAAAACTATTGTCGACAATAACCAGTAAAACTGAAATAAAATCGCTACAGGAAACCTCTTTGCTTAAGACCTTACTCTTACCTAAACGGATCCACAACACATTACCTTCCAAAGAGAAGAAATAGCATCTCGGGGACTTCCAGTGATTATCCAACCTGACAGTTAGTAGCAGACACAAATTCTATAAGACATTGCACGAGATAGGCCATGCGTGCTTACATTACAGTTTCATTCGCATTTTATATAATTTGTAGTTTTCAGGGTTCTTATTTTTTTGTCGGCATTTGTTTTCGCAATCTTACAAATAAATGCACACACAAACACACACACACACACACAAACACAGTCTCTTTTTCAGTAAAATTTAAGTAGTACGTATACCGCAACATTAGTCATTTACAAGAGCGTAGAAGCCGACTCAAGAGAAAGTTTTGGCGTTGTTACCATCAGTGTCAGAAAAAAAGAAAAAAAAAAGTTCGGGGAAGAAAAAAAAATCTAAAAGAAGAGGAAAATAAGGCGAATCGTCTCTCTTTCGAGCCTGGCCAATCCTCGCCTGAATATCAAGTACGGCAGAAGACAAAGCACCGATTAGAAAGATAATGACACTGATGTTTAGAAGAGAAAAACTGTAGTGTCATCAGACACTCCTCATCGGCCAATCGGATTTCAGAAGAGTTAAAGATAACGTTTGTCGCCTGAACTCGGTTGTAGTCACATGCTTGCCAACTCCACACTTGTCTGTTCACTCGTCACGCTGTAGGGTTCTCACTGTGACCCATGGCCGCTTGCACGGGACCTTCCATGTTATTTATCTTTTCGCCCTGTTCTAGTTTGTTTCAGAAACCTGTTAGTCCTTCGACTAACGTCGCAGTCATAAATTGCTATCAAAGTATGACTACAATTTTCACATAAACATCGTCTTTGTTTAAAGGCTGTGTCATCTGCTCTACATCTGAAGATAAGCGAGAGAGGTGATGTTATCTTAGTGCATTATCATAGTTGAACTGAAAAAGAGGAAAAAGAAAAAATTCTTTTTCATTTGGGTTGAAGGGTGCTAAATAGTACCCTTTGGCCGCTTAGTTCCTCCTTAAGCAATCTGGTACCCAACCCCCGACCCCAGCCCCCGCAAGCCTCACCACGTTATTTTTTTTCTTTTTTAAAGAATGTAGGGGTTCAAGTCCTACAACAGAACCTCACTAACGCAGATTTCGTGGATGAGGAATAGCTGTTTATTTACCTTAATCTTATAAAATCTTCATTATATTTGAAAAAGTCAATAGCCATAAAATGGCCCTGTGGCATAGTAAGTTGGTAAGGGTAAGCCGCCGACTCCTTATGTTATGCTCAAATATATCTTTATAAAGTTACATCATTTTCGAGATCTTTTGATGGAAAAACATATTTTTTGTACAAGTGACATCAAAGATTATTATTGATCTTATAGTCCTTATGGCTATTAATACGTGAAAAGAAAAATAATTGAGCCGATGGAAGAAAAAATACTAATAGAAAGAAAGTAAATAAGTAAGGATCCAATATATATATATATATATATATATATATATATATATATATATATATATATATAACTATATATATATATATATATATATATATATATATATATATATATATGTGTGTGTATATATATATACATAATTTATATATACGTTATATATATATATATATATATATATATATATATATATATATATATATATATATATATATATGATCTCATTAAGCTGCACGGCGTCAATGATCCTGGTAGTCACGACGCCAGATAATTATTAATTATTCATTCATTCATTCATTAAGCTGCAAATGTCCTTTAATATCTCATTTGCTCTACCTCGTTAATTAATATATTTTCATATTTATCCAAAGGTGAATTTTTAGTTGATAAGAAATTCGTCGGCTCATGGCTTCGGACCACGGAACTAAGAATTCAGGACGTAGAGTGAAGTTCTTCACCCACAAGAGCTTCACTGTAAGTTCTGAATTCTTGGTTCCGTGGTTCGAGCCATTGAACAGACGAATTTCTTGTCAAACTAAAAAATTCCCCTTCGGTTAACATATATGAAAATATATTGATTCCGAAGTAGAGCGAATTAGATATCAAAGGACATTTGTAGCTTAATGAACACATATGTATCACGGCGATGTGATAAAATTCAGATATATGTATATATATATATATATATATTATATAGATATATATATATATATATATATATTTGTATGTATGTATATATGTGAGTATATTTTATATATATATATATATATATATATATATATATATATATATATATATATATATATATATATATATATATATATATATATATATACATTGAAAAGATTCAAGTTGCAAGGACAGAGTAAAGTTTTTGTATATGCTAACACCTGCCCCAACTAGTATCCGTTGAATGTATGAGTCTAGAATAAAAATGTAGAAAAGCTAATAAAGTCATATCAATAATTTTCAGGTCAATGTTCAAATGTTCAAGTTGCTGTCCAAAAGTGTACAAAACGAAACCAAAACTGACCAAGATTTTTGTAGATGTTCTCAGAACTTCGAAGCACCTGCCATTTTTTCTGTTCCGAACGACCCCACGAACTTCTCTCTTTGGGAATACGCTGATAACTGCTTATTTTACAACTGTGTTTCAAATGACCATCTAGAAATGTCCATCTTTGGAGGTTAGAAAACAAAGTCACCGTTGACACATTCCTTGAGACACTAACTAGAGAATCAATATTCTTCTTCAGGCGTCAGAAAGATAAAGCAGGAGACTGAGGCTCAGGAAGCGCTTTATTATGAGAGTCTCACAAATTCCATTGGCTGTTTATCTATCCTTTTTTTATCGAATACATAAAGATAACCGGCTGATAAAGGTTAATTTCCGAAGAATTCGTTCCTCGTCTGATAAGGGATAAGGCGATATCAGTAATTCATTTATAAGCACTCAATCTTTTCATCAGTTCCCCGGAGTCATAGGAACACTCTGTGGCCCAAGCCAGACTCCTAAGGCTTCTTACAAGACTCGAGTAATTGATTTTTTCTGAATGAGGCTGCTAGCCAACCAACTATGTCTAGCTTGCTGGGGCCAACATAAAGTTTTTGATCATTCTTTGAATTTTGTGTAAGGAGGTTTTTTTGGTTTTTTTAATGACCAATTGTCCCTTTTCCTCTGTTTAAATCTTTAGAATTTTGTCTTCCATGATTCTTATAAACTTCTGTACTTGTAGAGGCTAGCCAACTGCCAACTTTGAAGCCAAACCTTTTTCTTTCCTTGTCTATGTTTTTTTTCCTTGCAGTAGCAAAAAATGGGGAAATGGATTGCCAACGCAATTTCCTTTGCATATGGAACAAAAACCTTTAACGAGTATTATTTCTAGAATATGTTGTGGAAAAATACAATAGAATCTTTGGTATAGTACTCGGAAATCTCTTTGTTGCCAAAGACCTGCTTGTTTATCTTGATGACGACGTTAACACATCTCCCTGAGCAGCGAAGCTTCAAGGAAGAGATAACGACCATCACGATGATAAATACAAACCTATCGAATATGGTAAAAAAAATTGGATTAGTATATATATATATATATATATATATATTATATATATATAATGTGATGAAAAATCTTCCAATGTATTTAATTTTTAATTTAATCACGTATCATTAACAAGAAGTAAAAAATGCGCCGAAGTTTCTTCAGCGCAATTGAATTTTCTGTACAGTGTATAATGTTGTATGAATCTCTCAGCCACGGCCCATGAAAGTCTCAGCCGCGGTCAATGAAACTTTCAGCCAGAGCCCGGTAGTGTCCTGTGCTGTTGGCACCCATAGCCTTTAACCTTAGATAAAATAAGAACTATAAAGGCTAGAGGGTTGCAATTTAGTATGTTTGATGATTGGAGGGTGGATGATCTGAATACTAATTTGCAGCCCTCTAGCCTCAGTAGTTTTTAAGATATTTGATATTAGAAACTTAAGTAACTTCTCTAAGGTGAATGGGAGAAGGTCTGTGTACTGAATAAAGAGTTTTATCTAGTGAATAAATTCATTTCTTCTTACTCAGTAAGAGTAAGAGGAAGGCACGAATTTATATTTTCGGAATATCTTCTGAATAGAATGATTATATTCTGAACAAAGCGATAGGCACGTACTGTGAACCATCTGAAGAAGAGAACGTTTGGTGCTTAAAGAAACTGTTTCTGCAAAATATTAAGAAGTTCCGAAGAATGGTTTTATGTAGGGAAACCTTTGTTTTCGAATCAGACTGTATTTCTCTTGTATGTGTATCATTTGTGTTACTGCTGTGATTTACAGAACTTATGTGGAGAATCTGGGACTTCTAAATCCTTTGCTCTCTCACTGTAAGGTAATTTTGTTCTGGACACATTTTCTTTATACATTATATAGCATTTGTTAACGAGGTATTCTTTTGTTTATGAACCAAGTAAGAAAATCTAAAAACCTAATATACACCTGAGAAAAAAATGTAGTATACCTCTAAGAAAATTTAGAACTCTAGTGTACACCTGGGAAAGTTTAAAGGTGTAGCGGACACCAGAAAAAATAATATTTAAAAGTCTGAGAAAATCCCGAATCTTAGTGTCTAATAAAAAAAATTGTTGTATCCAAGAAAATAGGAAATATAGTTCATGGTTTAGAAAATTATTAAATTTCTTTCCTGGTTTAGAATATAATAAAACAATTTGATGTTTGAGGATATCCAGGACTGTCTTGAAAAAATCCAAAGACCTTGATGTTTGTCAGAGAAATTCCAAAACTTTACAAAATGTCCGAGAACATTCAAAAACTTACTAAGAAAATCTGAGAATTCAGTGTATGTCTGAAAAACTTGAACATTTAGTGTCTCAAAAGTCCTTTGAACTTGGTGGAGGTCTAAAAAAGACACAAAAACCTGGTGAATGTCATGAATAATCCAAACAAGTACAAAATGCGCCGAAGAAACAGGTTCGGTAGTGGCCTGTGTTGTTGGCATTATAGCAGTGCCAAAAGCACGATCATAACTAAATTCAACCTTAAATAAAATAAAAACTACTGAGGCTAAAGGGTTGCATGGAGGGTGGCTGATCAACATACCATTTTGCAGCCCTCTAGCCTCAGGGCTTTTTAAGATCTGACGGCGGACAGAAAATATGCGCACGGACAGATAAACCCATCTCAGCGGTTTTCTTTTGCAGAAAACTAAAAATCGTCGAGTACGTCTGAGAAAATATGAAAATTTGGTGCAATTTTAAGAATATCGAAAACTTGGAACAGTATCTAAAATCCCCAAAACTTTCTGTATGTCTGAGATATCTCTAAACCTTGAATGTATCTGAGGGAAACCAAAATTCGATGAATATCTGAGGACATACCTGTTAGAAAAAAACAAACAAACATAAGGCTTGTAAATTCCAGTCACTAGAGAGATTTTCTTTTAAACATCCGCAGTACTCGGACTCCTGTTAATGAAATCAAATTTCTTTTCCCATGAAGTCTTTTCACTGCTAAATGAGTTACGTAAAAGCGAGACACAAAAAGTCTCCTGTTGTCTCTTATTTAGGGGAGAGAAAGCTGAGGACTGGGTTTTCTTTTGTTCCATCAGTTTCTTAGAGAGAGAGAGAGAGAGAGAGAGAGAGAGAGAGAGAGAGAGAGATTTTAAGCCTATTTGACTAATTGCATCGAATTGGGCCCCGCGCCTTAGGGGGTCCCCCGCCACAATTACCGTTTGAAGCTTCTTCTGTATTAAATTTTCATTTTCTAATTGAGCCCCGCAATTCCTAGCACAGGCCCTGAGAGAGAGAGAGAGAGAGAGAGAGAGAGAGAGAGAGAATATCTGACGATCAGCTTCACTCAATAGGAATAACGAATCTCTCGTTTAGCTCCAACTTTTATATATACACACGCACACATACATAATCATACATACATACCACTACAGACTAACATAAACATACAATTATATAATATATATAACCTCACTTAACTCCTTCCACTATATATATATATTAATCTATGTGTGATGTGTGCTGTGTGTGTGTCTGTGTGTATGTGTGTGTGTAGAATAATCGCCGGGGAACCAGGAACGATTAGGTAAAGTCATGTCTCTCGTATGTAGAGGTTTATTTGCCGACGTTTATACTTTATACAAATACCATAAAGCAGACTAAAAGCAACACCTACCAAGGCAAGAGCTAAAAGGTGACTAAAGGAGAAAGGGAGAAAATAAACATAATATTTTTTTATGAAGATACCGACGTTTGTTGTCGGTATCTTTATGTTTCTTTTAGTCTTCCGTGTGTTTTTATTGTATTTGTATAACGTATTGCTTTGATTTTGATAATTGAAAAACTTTTATGGTATATTAGCAACTTTGTTTTATGTGTTTATAGTAAATGATTAATTTGTCAAGCCTTGAAGATACATCAACAGATGTGAAAACGTCGGTAAATAAACCTCTACATACATACGAGACACATCCAAAGTTTTGCCTCTTCATCCTGAGATATATACATGGTGTAGACACGAGTTTATACAAATAATTTGGGAAATGAAAGAAAAAGTAACTTTGAGCAGAAAATGTTAGGTAAACATATATATTTTGAGGCTTCGTTTGTCGGTGAGGTGAATTTGAAAATAAACTTTATCATTAGTGCTGCATTCACGCGATGGTAATGGAGTAGCTTGGAATGTGCTTGGGTGGCTGGGGGGTTAGGGGAGGTGGTGGTTGAAGTGAATGAGACAAGTGGACTGATAATCTTTTAAATATTATTTTTTTCAAGTAATCTAATTTAAACAAATAGCTAATCGCAGTGCCTTATGGCTTTACGTATCAAGTAAGTAGTTTAAATGTTGGTGAACGTTGAATTCAGCGCGCTCTGTCACTAAATTGTTGAACAGGAATCATGACTAGGTCTACGTGTATGACTGGTTCTAATCATTAGTCTTCATTAGAATCTAATGAGTACTTTAAATGGAGAAGGAGAGATTTTTAGAAATACACTTGAAATATTTGACAGGTGTCTAATGAATAAACAAGCCTACCTTTGATGGATGGGAGATTCATTTGGGCTTACTTTTCTTTTTTATCGTTGTCCAATGAATACCACAGATAGGGAGGGAAACGGATTCAATGATGCATGCATTTTCTTTTTCAAAACCTAAATAATACATTTTATTAGGGGGTACTTTATTCACATCGGCCTAATCACCCATCCTCCCCCTATACGGTATCATCACTCCCCCTGACAGTCGAGGCTACTTCGATTTCTCGAAAGCAGCACTGATGATAACGGTTATTTTCAAATTCCCCTCACCGACATGCGAAGCACACCGTTTACACTTTCTTTCCCCAAAATATTTGCATTAACCCATATTACACCATGTATAAATAAAAGAGGAATGCCTCTGTTCGTATATAAGACGAGTTTTCTTTTAATTAATTTTTTTTCTACTTAGAATTATTTCTTGATTCATTTGTAAATTATAGTATTATAATAATCTGAATATGGCAGGTGGTTTCTATCGTGCGTCGCAGATGACACTGGAGGAAGACAAAAGAAAAAATAACGAATGTGATTGATCAGCATGTGTCAAAATGTATACCATGATAGAATTAATACGTATAATGATACACCACACACACAACACAACACAACACATATATATATTAGATTATAATATATTATAATATATATATATACATATATATATATTGTGGTGTGTTTTCTCTGTCATTTTTAATAAAATGTCCTCCTCAGCCATTGTAAATCAAATATTTTCCACAGACATTATTATATATATATATATATATATATATATATATATATATATATATATATATATATATATATATATCACACACACACACGCAATTATTATATATATACTATATATATATATATATACTTAATATATAATATATATATATATATATATCATATATATATATATATATATAGTGACTGTGGAAAAAATTTTGATTAAAAATGACTGAGGATAACTTTATATTAAAATTACTGAGGAAAACTTTATATTAAAAATTACTGTGGAAAACTTTTAATTGAGAATGACTGAGGAAAACATTTTATTAAAAATGGCCGAGGAAAACTTTTAATTTAAAATGGCAGAGGAAAACATTTTATTAAAAATTACTGTGGAAAAATTTTTATTGAAAATGACCGAGGAAAGCTATATTAAAAATGACTGTGGAAAACTTTTTATTGAGAATGACTTAGGAAAACATTCATTAAAAATGACCGAGGAAAACTTTTTATTGAAAATGACCGAGGAAAATATTTTATTAAAAATCACCAAGGAAAACTTTTTATTGAGAATGACTGAGGAAAACCTTTTGTTAAAAATGACCGAGGAAAACCTTTTATTAAAAATGACTGTGGAAAATTTCTTATTGAAAATGACCGAGGAAAACTTTTTATTAAAAATAACTGTGGAAAACATTTTAATTAAAATGACCAAAGAAAATTTTTTATTAAAAGTGACTGAGGAAAATATTTTTATTGAAGATGACTGAGAAAAACATTTTATTAAAAATGACTGGGGCTTATTGAAAATGACTGAGGAAACATTTTATTAAAAATGACTGGGGCTTATGAAAATGACTGAGGAAACATTTTATTAAAAATGACTGGGGCTTATGAAAATGAACTGAGGAAACATTTTAATTAAAAAATGACTGGGGCTTATTGAAAATGACTGAGGAAACATTTTATTAAAAATGACTGGGGCTTATTGAAAATGACTGAGGAAACATTTTATTAAAAATGACCGAGGAAAACCTTTTTGAGAATGACTGAGGAAAAATTTCTATTATAAATGACTTAGGAAAACATTTTATTGAAAATTACAGAAAAACGTTTTATTGAAAAGATTGAGGAAAAATTTTTTACGAAAAATGACTGAGCAAAACTTTTGATTGAAAAAGACTGAGGAAAACATTCACCTTACAGCAAATGCTTTTGTTATTTTTGTTTTGTTTCATTTTCGTTTCAGGATAGGAAACTTTTAACATTACCTAAGGATGTCTCATGGAATGACGTTTAAAAAGAACGAAAGGTGCCCCTTGTGAACGTTTTCATATATTATAAGGATTCACCTTTTGACCTTAACTGACCTCAATTTTGCCTCGTCCTGATGACCTCATCCGTCCCTTGCTAAAAAAAAAAAAAAGAAAGAAAAAGAAGCGTCTTAGAAACAAAGGTTTGTTTGACAATGGGCTACAGTGAGGTCCTACCTTCCAAGTCAAGGCCGTCATCGGAGTTATGATCTCCTGTCACCTATTGACCCGTTTTGATTCGTATTTTGCTTGTCTCTTCATGACCTTTATTACTTGAAAACAAAGGACGTGCGACAAGCGTCCAGGAATTCTGTCTCTTGTGCTGTTTCGGGTTCAATATAATATTTAATGCAATTCTTTCTTTCCTTTGACCAAAGTTCGTCGTGAGAAGGGTAATAAGAGTGCCGGCTCTCTGAACGACCGAAAAGGTCGACGAGGAAAGAGAGGGAGTGAGTCCTCATGAGATTTATAACGTGATATATAGTTTTCAAGCTCAAAAATACTTAAAAAAAAAATAAATAAATAAAAAGATAAAAAAAAACATACGCCGAAGTTTCTCCGGCGCAATCGAGTTTTCCATAGAACGTATAATGCTGTATGAAACTCTCAGCCACGGCCCTTGAAACTCGCAGCCGCGTTCCATGAAATTTTCAGCTACGACCCGGTGGTGACCTGTGTTGTTGGCTAACTTTAACCTTAAGTAAAATAAAATAAAAAATGCATGGGATAGAGGGCTGCAATTTGGTATGTTTCGTGATTGGAGGGTGGGTGATCAACATACTAATTTACAGCCTTCTAGCCACGGTAGTTTTTAAGATCTGGGAGTAGACAGAAAAAGTGCGGACGGACAGACAAAGAGCCATCGCAATAGTTTTCTTTTACAGAAAATTAAAATAAACGAGAGGGGTTAAAGAGATGATGAAGAACAGTCAATGATAAAAAACGACGATTGTAATGATCAAGATGAACATATCTACCTGTGAGAAGAAAAAAAGTCTGATGATGTTCATGTTAACTTCATTGTTAGAAGAATGAAGTTTTGTTGCAATGATTATTATCAATAATTACTACTAAGGGACTCAGTGAAGATGAAACACGGTTTTTCGGCAACACCTTTTTATCAAAGCATCGGATGAAGGTGAAAGTTGGCAAGTGTATATTTTATAACCCTACCTAATTTTTGCAAGTATCATTTAATACCTAAGTTTAATAGTTATGGTACTTACCAAAGTAAAAGTGAGTGTCCAATGCCAGAGCCATCAAAATCACAGGTAAGGATTTTGAAGCTAGTGACGTTAACCTATATGACGTCATGGGGCTCCACCCACAGTGAAGAGAAGTTTACATTTGGGGAAAACGTCTCTTCACTATGGCTCTGCCCACTTGCTGTTGACATATTCACTGATTGATATTAGTACCCATCCTAGGCTTCAGGGATATCAATGATGGTGAGCAGCATTTGTCATCGTCCCCTTGATTGCATTACATTACTATTTTGTGCTTTCATCGCAACTTTCACTGCTGTTGTTGGGACGAAGGTCAAGAGAGACCAAGGTCTACCCAGTTGGCTGGAGTCGCCTCCCGCCAGGGGTAACCACGTAGGCGATGACGTATCTTAGAGGTACCTGCTCATCACGACAATTCACCAGCGGACGCATTAGGAAGTAGACAAAGCTTCTCCTACATGGGGTATTTGTGGGAAAGTGAGCAGACTTTCTCCTGGCCTTAGTTGGGACAAGTTGAACAGTCTATAGCTCATTTGTCAGATCTACATCTATTCAGGGCAAGAATACAAAAAGACAATCCATTTTGTTTTGCCTCAGGTTTCGACACCATAGCCTTCTATTTGCTGCAGCGAGAGATGAGTGTTGCCAAGTAACTATTACCCATTATAGAAATAATTATATTCACTCTATAGTAAATCTTGCTACAAGTCTCCTGGCTTGTATACAAAGTGGCAGCAGTAGCACAAATGCAGTCTTGCAACCACGGGGACAATTCCATATCTTGCTGGCCATTACCGAATTTGTTCAAGCTTAGTCTGTATTACTGCCTCCCTGGTAGATTGGTGGAGCCTCATGACAAAATTGGGAAGGGTTATAAAATATACTCTTGCCGACTTCTTCACCTTTATCCAATGCTTTGATAAAAAGGTGTTGCCGAAAAACCGTGTTTCATCGGCCCTAAATCCCTTAGTAGACCAATTCATAAGTAAGAAAAGCGAATGATTTACCCCTCATAGGAATCAATCGGTCAATTCTTCAGCCAGTAATTCGTCTCCATTTGAATGTTCTTTTCCTTCTGATACAAAACCGTGGCTCTTTCTTCCTACTGATGTATTCCTTGTTCTATTTTTATTTTGTATCGGGGAGTTGCCTGCGGCAGTTAAGAGCATATGGTTTCCCGCCCCATACTCATATGCACCGAAAGATGAGGAAGATTATGATTATAGTATACGTATAAATCCAGCCAGAACGTTTTTCACTTTACCCTTTTGACCTTCGAGAAGGTGGCTCTGGGAGTTTTTTAGGATGAGGCTACGACCTCAGCTACCCTTTCCACCCAGAATGTAGTCCACCGGAGTCGACTAACTACCTGATGTTTAATTCACTGATTTGGTCAACAGACGCACGACGAATTTTATCGGGACAATTTCTTCTTAAATTGCTTCCCTTATGTGCTACAAACATATGATATATCACATGTGCTTTTCATTTGAAGTCAAACTCCTATCTCGTCTTAGGTCATTCTTTGTTCAATTTTATAGGGCATTAAAATCCTATATATCTAAACATTCTAGCGCATCATTTAGAGTGGCGTTCTCTAATCCCTCTAAGCTATACGGCAAATACTCTTCGCATCTGATTTGATCTAAACATTTATTCTAATTTGGGAAGGGAGTTCTCTGAGCACTTTGAATTATACAGCAAATCGCCTTCATTCCCTATTATCTAAACATTCCATGGTATTTTGGAAATTCTCTGAATCTTCTGAAATATGCGGCAAATTCACTTCACATATCTTAATATCTAAACACTCCTTCGCTTCTCGAGAGGGGAGCTCTCTAAACTATCTAAAGCATACAGCAGACCTTCTTTATTTCATATTACCTAAACGGCCTTTCGCACCCCTGGAAGGGATTTCCTTAACCTCGTAAATATAAGGGAAATCCACTTCATATGCTGTAGAATCTAAACATCCTCAGCTTCTCGGGAAGGGAGTTCTCTAAACCTTTTAAAATACACGGCAAATCTTCATTCCATAACATCTAAACGGTCTTTCGCACTCCTGGAGGGGAGGTCTCTAAACCTTGCAAAATGTACGGCAAATCCACTTCAACTATCTTAGTATCTAAACACTCCTGCATTATTAGGAAAGGATTTTCTAAACTTTTTAAATGCACGGCAAATCCTCTTCACATTATATAGCATCTAAAACTGTTTCTCTCTTCTTGGCGAGTACCTTCTTTATACCTTGTGGAGAGCTTTCTCTAGACCATCAGAAAATCTTCCGTAAGCCGACGAATCAGGACTCAAAAAAGACCTGCCTCTCATTCCCGTAGCGAAAAGTTTCCCTTAGAAGAGATGAATAGAATCTAGGGAGGACACCCACATTCCAAGTTCCAGAATTCTGGTCTTGTAGATGCTTCAGGAAACTTGTTGTTCATTTTCTATCAATAACTAGAAGAAAGTTTTTGTTGAAGAAAAAATAAATAGATAAAGGATATATATAGATATATATGTTTGTGTGTGTTTATATATAACCCCTGTTAACGTAAGCACTGAATTATTAACTGAGCAGTTAGTCGACTATGATGGATAGCAGTCTGGGTGATAAAGAGTAAGAGGCCAGGCCGGCATCCTCATCCTAAAAAGGCTTGCCAATATCAGGAAAGTTAACACACTCCTGAGACACAAAGACTAAGAAGACAAGTGTATACGTATAAATGTATAAGTATATATATATATATATATATATATATGCTAATATATATTTATTCATTAACAAAAATAATGACGAAAAAATGTACCCCCCAACAAGCGTCAGTGAGACTACCTTCTTTTTTTTATTTCTTTAAGCATTTTTCGGATTCTAATTTTGAAGACCATTATTTTTCCAAATACACAATTAAGTACACTCAAAAAACCTCCCCAGATATGATTTAATAGTTGTCACAACGAAAATGAGGGAGGATCGCCTTTGTTTACATTAAACGAATCTCCACCCAATGTTCACCTCCCCACATGCTAATTCACACGCGTCGTCTACCGTTCGTTTGTTTACCTTGCATTCTTCACTTGTGGTTGTTATTAGCTGGATTGGGCGTTGTTTTTCTTCTGCTGCATTGTCTCAATTTTCATGACGCTTTTGTTTGGTTATCATATTTCTTATTTAGAAGCAGTGACTTGTGACATAGCTGTAATTTTACAGTGAATATTTATGGGATATGTGAATATATATCCACAAACGCACACACACATATATATATATATATATATATATATATATATATATATATATATGTGTGTGTGTGTGTGTGTGTGTGTGTGTGTGTGTGTATATATATATATATATATATATATATATATATATATATATATATATATATATATGTATAATTTATAGTTCAGGGAATTGAACTAGCAGAGCATGGATTGAAAGTTTTAGAGAATACTGGATGAGAGATTTAGAGTGATTGTAAAGATCGGGAAACAGCAGTAAGGATTCATGAGAGGAAGAGGGACGGTGGATGCCATCTTCATAGTAAGACAACTACAAGAAAATCTGCTACAGGGAAACCAGGAGCTCTATTGGGCATTCATAGACCTAGAGAAGGCATACGATAGAATCGCAAGAGAAGTAATGCTTTGGTGTTTAAGGAAAAGGAAAGTCCCAGAAAAGTTGGTTAGGCTGGCGAGATGATATATAAAAGAACGCACACAAAAGTTATAACAGCAGTTGGGGAAACAGAAAACTTTTAAGTTAGTGTTGGATTACACCAAGGGTCAGCATTAAGCCCCTTTTTGTTTGTGCTGGTCATGGATGTGTTGAGTGAAGTGATCAGGAATGAAGAGCTGTGGGAATTGTTGTATGCCGATGATCTGATGATTACTGTTGAAAATGAGGAGGACCTACAGAGAAGGGTTGAAGAGTGGTAGGAATCTTTAGAGAGAGGTGGCTTTAAGGTGAATATAAATAAAACAGAGGTTTTGTTGAGCAGTAGGGAAGGTAGAGACCGAAGAGTAATACAAGAAAGAAAAGGCTCGATTATAAAACAGGCAGAAAAGTTTAAATGCTTAGGATCTACTTTAAGCCAAGAGGGAGGATGTGAAGCTGAAGTTGACAGTAGGATAAAAGCTGCATGGGGGAAGTGGAGAAAGGTAGCTGGAGTAATATGTGATAAGAAAATGCCAATCAAGCTAAAAGTCAAGATATATAACAAAATGATAAGATCAATGTTAATGTATGGAGCAGAAACATGGGCTCTGGAGGGAAAGAGGAAGTAAAGCTCAAGAGAACAGAAATGAGAATGCTGAAGTGGATTATGGAAAATATTGCCGCTTGAGAGATTGGAAAATGATAAAATAAGAAGAAGGGCAGGCTTAGTAAAGATTACAGAGGTGATAAGCGAGTCACGATTGAGGTGGTATGGGCATGTGTTGAGGATGGATGACGAGGAGGGAGAGAAGAGGGCTCGAAAGGAACCTAATAAAGGAAGAAGATCGAGAGGGAGACAGAGAATTAGATGGCGAGATAAAGTGAAGGAAGATATGGAGAGAAGAGGTTTGGTGGAGGATGATGCCTTTGATAGAAGGCAGTGGAGAAGGCGCATCAGGCAACCGACCCCTTAATGTAGGGATAACGGTGGGAAAGAAGATATGTATATATACATTTCCATATGTACAGACTTATATATATATCTGTGTGTGTGTGTTTTGTTTATGTGCTTATGGGGGTGGGGAGGTGAACACTGGGCGGAGATTCGTTAAGGTGAACAAAGGCGATCCTCCTGTTATTTTCGTTACGCGACAACTATTAAATCATATCCGGGGAGGTTTTTTAAGTGTACTTAATTGCGTATTTGGAAAAATGATTACAAAAAGGAAGGTCGTCTCCCTGACGCTTGTTAGAGGGATACATTTTTTCATCATTAATCTTTGTGTTAATGTCGCGAGCAACTTAAAAAAATAATAATTATCACATTCTACTCTTTCATTGGGAAGAGCCCGGGACGGGCGTGTTTCTCAGATCATCGAATAATAATGACCTAGTTCTTCTCTTTGTTGATTAAAAATATATCGACAGTAGCATGACTTCCCAAGCCAGTTCTGGTATTATGATTTGGTTTTGAGTAAGCGGACTGGCGTCATAGTTTTCACGGTCATCGACGGAACTCAGTCAATGAACAGAAACAGTTCTATTGCGGCATTTTCAATGGAATACAAAGGAAAGTAGAGTAGTGCAAAACAGTGAAAAAACCGGCTGTTTCTCGAGTTCGCAACTTCTCTCTCTCTCTCTCTCACTATATATATATTATATATATATATATATATATATATATATATATATATATATATATATATATATATATATATATATATATATATATATATATATATATATATAGAAAAATAATGAATACGTTTCTTAAGACATGATAAATTTGTTGTTACTCAAGTGTGGGCATAGTATACAGAATTTCAAAATGCAAGTTACCTCTCTCTCTCTCTCTCTCTCTCTAACGAAAACTGATGGATCAAAAGAACGTTTCCACCCCCCTGCTCTCCCTCTCGAAGTTGGAAAAAGTAAAATAAACCAGTTTTCTTTTTACTTTTCTTTGAAACGGCTTCATATGAACATTTTCTTTTCTCTGCCCTTTCTCATCATTAGTAGTGTACCCATACCGTTTGAAATGGGAGTAACATAAGAAAAGGTCGATATGGCTAGGCCCTACTTTAGGACCGTTGCGTACCGTTTTGAATCTCGGGCTAAGGTACCTTTATTCAATAAAGACTAATATAACGTTGAGAGAGGCCGGCCACGTGATAGACGACGGAAAGTGTAACCGAGGAGCTTAATAGCCCAGAAAATTTCCTTCTTTGTTATAAGGAAAGAAAGATTAAAGAAGAAGTAAGGAATATATATGTATATATAATATACATATACTTTATATTATATTATTTTATGATCTATATATTATATATTTTATTATATTTATTATTATTATATATTGCTACTTTCAAAATGCATATATCACCTCTTTGACTGTATAATATATTGTGTATAAGAATTTTGCAACATTTTTTCAGATTCCTAGCTAGCTTAGAGATAGGATGTTTTAAATGTGTGTTCAGATTTCGCATTACATATTGTAAAAAGATTATATATAACATATAATGTAGAAAGAGAGAGAATATCTTTGCCCGTTCAAAGCTAGAGTTGTTTTTCAAAATCTGTCAACACGTTTGATAAGCGAGCTCGAGACTGCATTGTGTTTTGAGATTCTGTCATCACGTAAGATAAGGGGCTTCTGCTTCAGTCGATCGAGTCGAGTACGTGTCTTTTTTTTAACAGAATCGTCTCATACGCGTATGTCTTTGTCAAAGCCACGTGCAGATTACACATTTTGTATGCAAAGTTGCGTAAGATTTCGAAGCTTCTGGAAGCATTTTGCCAAAAACGTTTTGTGCCAGATCCACTGTCCAGCTTCCGTAAGGAAGAGAATTTCATTAGATCTTAGATACTCGAGGCGTTCACATCTCTCTCTCTCTCTCTCTCTCTCCATCGCATAGCACTTTTGATCTTAAAGTAATGTAACGATTTCATATTGAATGGTCACTTGTAATTTGTAAATTTCAGATTTGATATTTCTTAGAGTTTATTTAGTAGTATTTGGTGTTTTTGTGTAATCTGAACAAACATTGTTTCGTAATGGTGCCTGGTTTTGTGAAAGTGTGATACGAGCTGCAGCAAGAAAGAAAGAAATTGGTATACCAAAAAGGTAAAGTGTGTTATATTTTTATTAGTTGCATCTAATAACTGATAGGAACAGTGGTTAGGTAATAACTAATAACTGATAGGAACAGTGGTTAGGTAACAACTAATAACTGAACGGAACAGTAGTTTGGTAAAACTGATGGTTACAATGTTTTGAGTAAAAATATTTACACTTTTACACATTGCAAATTTTTGTGTTTTGTGTTTGTTTCATTTTTGTGCATTTGTTCATTTTCTTATTGAAGTGTGCCTTTTAATTTTATATTCTGTGTGATTAATACTTTTTGCAAATTTTAATAATTTCCACATTTTTCTGTATTTTCATTTGCATTCACAATTTAATTAACTTAACTATTTTCATTAATTAATCGTTGCACAATTAATTAATTTTAACACTTGTGAATTAATTTGCATTTACTTAGAATTCTTTTCAAGTTTTATTATTGTTTAGCACTTGTGAATTAATTTCTAATTTTCAATTATTGCCTAACACTTTTGAATTTCAATTGCATTAATTTCCTTGAATTTTATGATAAATTAATTTTGATTTAATTTTACTTAATTGATTCAAGAATTTATTAAACTTTACTTTGTTTTCAAGTAACAGTAATTTTCCCTGATATTGTGAATTTCACTTATAAATTTTGAGTTTATTAATAAATTTTTGTTTTTAAAATTTTTATAAGTGTTTTCATTTTTATACCAGTATATTTGCATTTGATTATATTGATGTTAGGTAGAAACATAGAGTGGTAATTGATCTGTTTTCCTTCATTAACTTGAAGTGACTTAGATCCAGGGAAGTACTTAGACTTCTGAAATCAGGGAAATACTTAGACTTTTAAAGTTGTTGATGGAGTGATGCCCTTTGATTAATTTAATTACTTACAAGATTACCTCACACCTGTTTTTGATGAACTCAGTCTGATTTTCTGCAATACTGGTAATTGTTAAGGGATCACTGTTGCCTTTAAAGTATTCAGTCGTTTAGTACCTGTGATGAGGGTTCAGGTGTCTGGCTTTTGTGAGGTATCAGTTAATGAATGGTAAGTGTAGTAACCAGATACTTGGCACTTTGTCACAATATGTACTATATTATATATATATTATATATATATATATATATATATAATAAATATATACATATATATAAATAAAATATATAATATATACATTCCTTACCTCATGTTTCCTCTTGTTTTCCTTATCACAAGGAAGTAATTATTCTGGTGTTTTAAGCTCCAC
>NC_087209.1:37025802-37030802 GCF_015104395.2 Macrobrachium nipponense | reverse complement strand
TGGTTGGACATCCGTCCGAGGTCACGTCCTGCAGTTGACTGGGGACGATGGCAGGCGTTTTGCTTGGGTGTTGGGAGTCAGCTTGACCCCCCACGAGCAAGGCAAATCCTGGAAACAAACATACAGCCAGCAGAGGGGTCACAGGAAAAAGAGCTTAAGAAATAGGTCTAAGAAGTACCAATCTGCCTACATCCTTCCCTTTTGAGATACGTCCCTAAAGCTGACAAAAGACTATATTCCCCCAACTGGGGAACTCTCTACCTCTGGCTGGCGGGTTTTGGTTCCCGCGTTTCCTAAAAATCAGCTGATATTTGGAAGAAATGGCTGCCTTTTCCAAATCAAATTTATTAATTAATATCTGGGTAGACGGAACGATCTACAAATGTCACAATATATAGATATATTATATATATATATATATATATATATATATATAATATCTATATCTATATATATAAATATATATATATATATATAGATATATATATATAATATATATAATATAATATATATATATAATATATATATATATATATATATATATATATATATGTAGTGTGTTTGTGTGTGGGTTTGTGTGTACATATTCCTGAAGTGGCCATTTCATTTCATTCTAACAGTATTTGATTTGGTGCTAAAATCATTGTTTATATTATTAACAAATTATGTGAGGTTCTTCACATTACTCAGCCGGTGTAGCTTCGGGCATTGTGGCCGAGAGAAACCTGGAGGCCTCGTTTACTATGCACATTTCTCTTTTATTTTGTTTTCTGACCAAGTTTCAAAAATAGCATTGCGAAACAAAGCTATAATCTAGACGTCCAGCATGTCTCTTTCGATATAGAACGCAGACAGTTCACTTAATATCTCTCGTCCTTTCAGTAAGTTTGTTATTTTCTGTCCGGCCCTTGTATGCCTTAATAGGGTGGATTGAAGTATTACTCGCCTGATTCGTAATTAGTCTACTATTATGGGATGAAGTCGCTAGCCTTATGCTCTTCTGCCATTAACAGGTTACCTGTTATCTAACTGAACGTGACCCTTTCGAGCGCTCTTTGCCAGTGAATGGGACCCAGGATCCCATACCACTGAGGTGAGGGTACTGATAGCAATTACAATGCCATTGACGTGGAATGTTATCAATCACACCAAGAGTCTCATACTATTAGTTATGGATATGCAAATGAGGAGTCAATAATCCTTATTATCGTTAGTCAGTTTGAAAGAAAACCAGCCAATTAATATATCGCTCAACCCATCGATTCATAACCCGTTCCAGGTGCATTTACAGCAATACAGTCAGTGACGTTCCGCAGATACGGAAGGGAACTTTTACGGAATGTTGAAAATGAGGCACCTCCTCACGAACTGCATTGCTCTCGTTTCCCCCGGAAGACGTCTCTCGCGTCCTTGCAATAAAGCCAGAATTTCCATCCTTAAGATATTCTCCAGAACTACCGTATACGTTTTGTTTATTTATGAAGCCTAATGAAGGACCAGTGAAGTTGTTGGATCACTTCGACAACAAGCATTCTCTCTCTCTCTCTCTCTCTCTCATCCCTTTATCTTTCAGTTGATTATATACACAAACACACACACATACACACACACACACATATATATAAATATATATATATGTATGTGTGTGTGTGTGTGTGTAAACAAGCGACATACAAAGGCCTGTGTGTGTGTGTGTCTGAGAGAGAGAGAGAGAGAGAGAGAGGCGGACAGTGCAACGTTTCTGTGAATAACTGATATGAATAGAAATAAGATAAACTAGGTGTCATTAAAATTTTCTATGCAAGAATTCCACATTATTTCTATTCATATCAATAATTCACAGAAAAGTTGACCGTCCTCCTCCTCCTCTCTCTCTCTCTCTCTCTCTCTCTCACACACACGCACACACCACACACATGCCTTTATCTTTTGCTTGTTTACAGATAAATACTATATATATATATATATATATATATATATATATATATATATATATATAAAAACATATATATATATGTATGTATAATTATGTATATATATGAGTATATGTAAACAAGCGAAAGATAAAGGCATGTGGGTGAGAGAGAGAGAGAGAGAGAAAAGGACGGTACATTTTTTCTCTGAATAACTGATGTGAATAGAAATAAAATGGAATTCTCGCTTGGGAAATTTTAATGATATCTAGTTTATCTGAAGATTAGAGAGTTTGTATCAAGAAAAAACGTATAATTTTACGGCGGGAAATACGGATGTCAGAAAATATGAAATTCCATGTAATTACCTCACGTAATATCCTTACGCACACTCGCTGGTTTTTTTTTTTTTTTTTTTTTTTTTTTTTTTTTTTTTAAATAAAGGTATTTAAGCACTGGACAAAAACTGAGAACTCTAAACTTACACTGCCCCTCCCACCAATTTTTTTCTTTCATATTACGTATTTAAAGATAAATTTTCAGGATACTTTTAGTTTTCTATGAAGACGTAGTAACTACCGAGAAGAGCTTTGAATGCCCGTCCGCACTTTTTTCTGTCCGCCTTCAGATCTTCAAAATTTCTAAGGGTAGAGGGTTGCAAATTGATGTGTTAGTCATCCACCATCCAGTCATCACGCATACCAAATTGCAGCCCTCTAACCTCAGTAGTTTTTTCTATTTTATTTAAGGTTAAATTCAGCCGTGATCGAGCGTACGGCAACGCTATAGGACTGGCCACGAACGGAACGTGGCTGAAAGTTTCATGGGCCACGGCTCATACATTATACGCTGTACACAAAACTCGATTAAACCGAAGAAACTCCGACGCGTTTTCAAATTGTTTATTTTCTGGGTTTGCCTAAATTTTGAGTGGTATCCTTCTTCGGAAGCGGCCGTCCTGCCGAGGCGAAACAAATAGATTAGGGTTATGATTGTATAGTTTCATTTTTTGTTATGCGTCAGTGTAATGTTATTATCATGATTCATCTTTTAACGTGGTTCGGTAAAGGTTTATCATGTATTTTGATATTTGCTTCTTAAAGCTTAGAAAGAAGAATTCCCACAGAGAGAGAGAGAGAGAGAGAGAGAGAGAGAGAGAGAGAGAGAGAGAGGATTATATTATGAAAACAATATGCAAAACAGCAAACAGTTCACGATCTTTGAAGTTTCACGATTATTAAAAATAAATAATAAATGAATAATGATAAAGATTCATAAGTACAAGCAATGTTTCCAAAATATCGGAAAAGCAAATTAAACGTAATTAAGGAATAATACATAATGTGTAAAAAAAAAAGTTTACAAATAAAGCGATTAGTAATTCAACGCCGATCATGAACACTAGGATAAGGACTCGTTAACAAGATTAATGATGAACAATAATGACAAATATCAGTTCAAACCATGATACTGAATAAGTGATGGTCAACGAGGATACTGATAAGAAAAATACATAATGTGCAACAAATAAAATGGAAAAATAAAGCTTAATAAAAATCAAATATCAATTGAGACAATATTTAACACTAATCATTAATACGCAGTATAAAAAATGAAATAAGAAATAATGCTTAATACTAACCAAATATTGATTTATACAATGAGTTTTACCACAAATAAAAAGGCGTCGCGAACAAGAATATTAATAAGCAATAATGCAAAGAGTGTAAGGAATAAAATTGATAAAATAAAACCTAACAGCAATCAAGTATTAATGTAACACTGATCGAAAGCACAAATAATAAGGATTCTTGAGTAAGATTAAGAATAAGCAGTAATGGTAGATATGGTATATGATAAAAACAAGTAAAAAATGTTCCGTGGTTTCTTCGGCTCAATCGAGTTTTGTGTACAACGCATAATAATGCTGTGTAAAACCATCAACTATGATATATATGACCGCTGACCGGCAGCTCTCCAGGCGCTCAACAGATGCGGTAGAGTGAGGGTGCGTCCTATGGGTCCGGAAAGCGCTGCCAGATGCACGAGCCATTGCTAACTTTAACCTTAAATAAAATAAAAATTACCGAGGCTAGAGGGTTGCAATTTGATATGTTTGATGATTGAAGAGTGGATTATCAAAATACCAGTTTGCAGCCCTCTAGCCTCAGTAGTCTTCCCAATCTGTGGGATGACCGACGAACAGACAGACAAAGCCGACAAAATAGTTTTCTTCTACAGACAACTATCAAGTAAAAAATGTGCCGAAATTTCTTCGGCGCAATCGAGTTGTCTGTACAGAGTGTAATGCTTTATGAAACTCTCAGCCGCAGTCCATGAAACACTCAGCCATGGCCCGATGGTGGTGTGTGTTGTTGGCACCTTTAGCAGTGCCAGATACGCGATCATGGCTAAAATTAACCTTAAATAAAATAAAAACTACTGAAGCTAGAGGGCTGGAATTTGGTATGTTTGAGGATTAGAGGTGGATGATCAACATACCAATTTGCAGCCCCCCAGCCTCAGTACTTTTTAAGATATGCGGGAGGACAGAAAAAGTGCAGACGGGCAGACAAATAACTGCCTTAATAGTTTTTATTTTAAAGAAAACTAATAAGCTCGGCTTACCACGGTTACAGAAGATAGTTTGGAGATACTGGATGAATTAGTACCAGACGATACATGTAGTCAATAGTCATCACGAAGCAATGACGCGAAATATGATATTTTTTTATCCTGGCATCTTGACCTTATCCGTTCCCTCACTTGGTATTATCTGACACCATGGATGTCAGAGGAAGGGTTGAAATGCACGAAAAATTCACGTTGATGCGAGATATCGCAAATACTCTTCTAATTAAGCAAGACAAAAATGTAATCAGTTTTAAATATAAGAGTGCACAGATTAGTGTGATCATGCGGCTTTGAAAATATACTAGACTATCAATTCTTATCAGTGAAATTGCAATATCTGTAATCATCGCCGTCACGGAAAAGAAGAATATAGGAGCTGGGGTAAGAAGAAAATACGTAACTGAAATGTGGCAACAAAGGGATTGTAATTACAAATAATAAATCAACTTAAAT
>NC_087209.1:37018302-37020802 GCF_015104395.2 Macrobrachium nipponense | reverse complement strand
AATGTAATGCATTACCACCCTAATACGAGTTTCCTTGCATTTTGATCATTAAAATATATTTTTATCGATTTATCTATTTATTTCTTTTTTATTTTAATAAGTGATTTCTTCTCTTTGTATTTCCTTTTGCCTCCTGTTAATTTTTCTAATGAACGCCATACTCTCTGGAAGTTTAAATTTCATGTCAATGCCCCATGTAGGCTTAATTGTTCCATATGAATAGGGTTTATCTTCTGAGTGCTAATAATCAAAGTCAAAGCATTAAACATTATTCTCTATTTTTTCTAGACCACTTGATCCCTTGCCTTCGTATACGTGATGTAATTGTCTATTTCAGAGTTTTTCAAGTTCTCTCTGGAATTCTTAAACATTCAGCATCTGTGATTGTATGAAAACAGTTTTGTTTAATAACAGTAAAAGCAGCAACTTAAAGCTTCCTTGTCATAGTCTCTTTCTCAAGTACCATACCTCCCATCATGACCACAAACCTCACCTTGTCCCATCAACCACTGTTCTTTTCTATTTAATATCTTTTGGATCCTCTTACAACTTATGGTTTTCCTAATTTCCATAACTTTTCTTTCTCAAGAGAAAGGTCCATTGGTTCCTCAAAATGTGGATCTTTTGGTTCCTTTTAGAGGAAGATCTAACGCTGTTTTCAAGGCTACGCCCTACCAACCTTGCTACCTTTTCTTTGTTTTGTTTGGTCTGGGCTAGAAAAGGTTATTACTTGCCTGTTCCATTGGACTTTGGGTAAAAAAAAGTCCTTTTCTTCTTTGCTAGTTTATGAACATGACCAAAATTTAAATCCACAACTGAAATTCTATTGGGTTCTCTTGGAGCCTCACTTGATTTTCTTTGAGAATCTGGGCCTGAATAAATTTTCCAGGAGCTGGAAGCCGAGTTTATATTCCAGAGGAAACTGGAGTCCAGTTAGTTTTCTGTTGGTAATTGTGACCACAATTAATTTACAAGGGATAACTAAAGCACCATTTATTTGGCAAGGGTAGTGCCCCTATTAACTTTCCATGGGAAACTGGAACGCTTCTTAGCTTTCTGGAGCAAACTGGATCTCGATAAAATTTTTGTTTGGAAAATTTGAACCCAATTAATTGTCCATAGGAAACTCTATCTCAATTGATTTTCACTGGGAAATTGGAAACTACTTAATTTATTAAGGAAAATTGCCGCTCTGAGAGACAATGAAGCCATAGTTCATTTCTAGGGGAAATTAATGTATCGTTTAATTTCATAAAGAAAACTGGATCCCCAATTAATTTTCTAAAGGAAACTGGAACCTCAATTAATTATCTATAGAAAACTCGGTCACAGTAGATTTTGTAGTGAAATCTGTAATCGCATTTCATTTTACAGAGGAAACTGAAGTCTGTTCATTCTATAAGGGGAACAGGAACATTAATTGATCTTCTAGAGGCAACTGGTGCCTTATTCAGTTTGCAAGGGTACCCTACAGCCAAGCTAATTTTCCAGTTTAAACTGGAACCCCCATTAGATTTCTAAAGGGAAACTGGTACAAAAGGACCTTTCTCTGGGATTTAATTCCCATCTAATTTTTTTTACGGGAAACTTGATTCCCATTTAGTGTCCTAGAGGAACCGGAATCCCATCAAATATTTTTACGCGAAACTGAATTTCCGTTTAATTTTCTAGGGGAACCGAAACCCTAGTTAATTCCAAAGGGGAACTGGAGTACTAGTTAATTTTATAAAGGAAACTTGAGCTCAATTTTATATCCTAAGGGAAAGGAAATGTATTTAATTTTGTAAGGAAAACTGGATGCCCATTGATTTTATATGGGGAAACAGGAATCCTTTTACTTTTATATGGAGGAAACCGGAATCCACTTTATTTTCTATGAGCGGCCAGAGACCAAGTTCATTACTAAGGGAAAACTTGTATGGAAAACGAAGCCCTATTTAATTTTCCGTGGAAACTGGAGTTATGCTGATTCTCCCGAGAGCATTGGCAGTCCAGGTTACAATTTTCTATAGAAAGTTTTGAATTCGTAATTAAACTGTTTTCAACATAATTTACAAAGAGAATAATCATTTTTAGAGTAAAACTGTAGTGGTATGTATTTTCTGGACAGACTTTGTAATTCTTATTTGAGATCTTATTGGGAAAGTATGATTGCCATGTTGAACATGTATTAACACGATTTTAAAGTAACTATCTCCAGGATCAAACTTAAGCCATTACTAAATTTCTGGACATAATTCGAAATCATAATTACAAATGTCTTGGAACATTTGAAATTCCAACTTGAATTTTGTAGACAGAATTAACTGCCATGATCAAAACTGTATCGTCAAATCGGATTCACAATTAATTTTCAAGAAAAAATGTAGCTTCATGATTGCAGGCATAGTGTTGTTCTAATCTACGTTGGATAATAAAATCATAGTTTCATAGAAGGAAACTCTAATCACCATTACCATCTTTAAGTGAAAATATAATGATTGAAGTTTCATAGAGTTTA
>NC_087209.1:37000802-37008302 GCF_015104395.2 Macrobrachium nipponense | reverse complement strand
GTTCTAGACCATATTTCTCTCTTTCAAAAGAATTTTTCCTTTCCAAGACCGTCTCCTAATATTACAAACTATATCCAGGGCCGTTCTTACTATTCCTTTTAAACACAGTTTCTCTCTGTTTGGCCAGATCCATCTGTTTAGTCCATCTGCTTCTGTTCCAGACCTAGTTAATCATCGTTTGCTCTTCATGACGAATATTATGAGTTTTAGTGAAAATTAATGCCCCATCAATCTTTTCTGATTAGTACTACCATTTTTGTCCTATGTCAAATTTTTCTTTCAAACCAGTTATTTTTTACCATCTTTCCAAAATTTCATTGTTACTAAACCAACCTTCCTTGTTCCAGTCCAACTTCCTCTGCACCAGATTATCCTCCGCTAATTCAGACCATGTTTATCTGTTCCAGACCATCTGCTTTTTTTTTTCTTTAACCAGTCTCATCTATACCATACTAATTTTATGAGACAATTTTATCTGTTTCAAACCATCTTCATTTGCTCCATCCCATCTCTATCTCTATAAGACCAACTTTCCTATTCCTAAACAACGGTTATCTATCCCATACCAGTTCCACGTTGGACGAGTGGGTTACGTGTTCACCCACCAATTCGGTAGTCGCGAGTTCGATTCTCCGTTCTGCCAACGTGGAATCAGAGGAATTTATTTCTAGTGATAAGAAATTCATTTCTCGATATAATGTGGTTCGGATCCCACAATAAGCTGTAGGTCCCGTTGCTAGGTAACCAATTGGTTCCTAGCCACGTAAAAATATCTAATGCTTCGGGCCAGCCCTAGGAGAGCTGTTAACCAGCTCAGTGGTCTGGTTAAACTAAGATATACTTAACTTTTTTTTTATTCCATACCGCCGTCATCGATTCCGAGGTAACCTGAGCTGTCCCCACCAAATCTGTCCATCCCAAATCGGCTTCCTTTCTGTGACAGACCAATTGCAGAGTTCTTCCATTCTCCTTTGCTTCTTCAAGATATTTTATCCTCCTTCCTATCCGATTATTTGGACCTCCTGTGCGACGAACGGTTCGTTACCTAAATCAACAGACCATCTCATTTCTTCCATGAATGACGTCAGTGACTTCTGATGTCATCATGGTGGTTTTATTAAGTCAATAAGGAAATTGGATTTTTCCTTTCAGATTCCCCTGCCTTTCCTCTTGCTCTCAGTTTTACAAAGTTCATATTATATTTATCTATCTATCTATCTATCCTATCTATTTACCGATGATCGTCTGATCAAACAATTATATTAACATTGGGTGTGGTCAGTCCTTGGATGGTTAACGTCTGGGGAAAGACAGACACTTGGCAAATAGTCCCCATTGAATACCCTTGGGGCAGAATGCAGGGCTAAAATCCTTCTTTACCCGTTGAAAAAAAGGGAAGTATGGTGAAAAAAAAGAACTGTATATTTGTATGTACTACAAAGATTTCATGTTCATGGCGGTTTCTCTAAAAAATAAACAATAACCATAGTCCTAGCCAATATTTAACTTTCACAACACTAGTTACACCATATAAGTGTACAGGAGGATATAATATATATGTATATATATGTACATATTAATTTAAATGTATATGAATAATATATATATATATATATATATATATATATATATATATATATATATATATATATATATATATATATATATATATATATATATATATATATATATATATATATATATATATATATATTATATATATATATATATATATATGTATATATATATGTATGTATATATATATATATATATATATATATATATATATATATATATATATATATAATATATATGCGTGTGCATGTATATATATTTGGATTTGTGCACACAAATAAGTTTGAACTTATATCCGCGCACGATTCTGGATAAGAAATCTCACCCCTCAATGTGTGCATCTGCGATTGTAGCTTTTAAATGGTAGGTAAAATATGTGTCCGAAGTATGTGTTCTAGATAGCTCAAATATTATCTGAGATTTTAAAGACCAATTTTGCTTTACTTATTGTTGCAGTGACCTCCGAATTTTTTACACATATCATAATTAATCTGATATAACGACAGCTGTTATCTTCGCATATAAGACGAGTGGACGTACAGGTGAACAAGAAGGACTGGAAGAGCAGATATGTATGTATGTATGTACATATATATATATATATATATATATATATATATATATATATATGTATATATATATATATATATATACCTTTAATCGCCAATGTTTATTTCTACAAAGAAAGAAACAGACATACACACATGAACATAAAAAAAGACACACTAATATATATGTATGCACAATAGTAGTACATATATACGTATATATATGTTTGTGATTTTTATGTGCGTGTGCCTGCGTATTCACCTTGAGCTTTTTCCATTAAGAAAAGGCCGCAGAAGGTGTTAGTATTGTAACAAGCAGAGTAAAGATAATGAAAGAATGATTGAAAGAGAAGAAAAATGTCGGTTTAGATAAGGAAAAGGACCTTAGTCTATGTCAGGGTTCTATTCTAAACAGTAAATCAATGCTGTGAGAAGTTCGGGAATAAAGCGAGTGAAGAGAAAGAGCTGTGAATGGTGGACACTAAAAAAAAAGAAGAAAAAAAAAAAAGAAAATGGCGCAGTGTGAAGGTTTTTATGGATATTCAGTGTAGAAAGTTAATTGTTGTGAGTGATCAAATATCTGTATTCTGAAAGCGAAGCGTTTATAAAACTACATAGCAAGGAGAATGGCTTTTCAGGGTTGGGTTTTGGGGGAGGAGTGGATCTAGTTTGTATAAGACAATGCCTTTTTTTTTCATTATTCCCCTATGGATAATTGACATCTTTATGGGTGTAGTGAAGAAAGAAGCCAGTGAAAATAGAGATGCAGAGCAAACTTGTGATATAAGGTTTGCAGGTAACTGTTGACTGGTAATAGTGAAGTGAAGTAATAGAGACTAGTGAAATATTTAAAGATTTTTAAAAGAAAAAAACGTTTTAAGCGAATGTGAACGAGACAAATGGTAGGAGATTAAATAGAAACCGGTTGGATATCAATGAATGATATGTATGATGGAAGCCTTTTGGTATGGGGGTCAATGTAATGGAGGCAAGTGTGATTCGAAGTTGTCACAGGGCAGGCGAAACCAGAAAAGTAGGCTAGCAGGCTTTATGTAAAAGATCTGCAAAAGGAGCGTTCACGGAAACCCTTATTGAATGTATAAAGGAATTGTTGAACCAATTCTCCTTTATGAAAGCGATTTTTTTTATGTTGAATGCAAACGATAAAAAAATTGATAATGTTCAGATAAAACGATTGCATAATTTCCTCTGAGTAAGATTAACGGAAAGGATGAGAAATGTAGAGCATCACTGAAGCAATTACCAAAAGGTTGACTTGATTGACAAGATGACTAAGAGCGTATAGAGATGATTTGCCGTAGGGAAAGAGTGTAAGTCGATGAAAATTGTGTCGGAAGTGTTAAGAACTTGTGACAGGCAAAGGTGAAGCTGTATTAAGAAGGGAGTCCCTTGACATCCTAGAAATAAAAGACTGCGTGCAAAAAAGTAATGAATAGCATAGCTTGGCTTCAAGACATTACTGATGAGCCTTTTGTTTAGGTCTATGAAGCAGCAAATGCCGAAGACATTTTTAACACAAAGGTCAGTCTTGATTCACCATTGAAGGGATGAATGTGCACATGACTATTGTCTTATTTTATTACGGTCTATTTGGGGGAAGGGGAATATTATTGAATATATATATTATCTGCCTATGCGTACTGGTGAGTGTTTATCTGAGAGTACATAGATACAAGGGGGTATGAGCAAAACTGACGTGAGGAATTAAAACTGATGAGAGAAAATGAATCGACTGTTGACTTGATTTCTGTATATTGAAATTGAAAGGTAAATCCTTCGTCTCTGAAGTCGAAACTATAAACCGTGGTACAACAGTAAATGAGGCGATGAAGGAAATGAATATTTCTTCGATATCAACCCTACCAGAAGTCAGTTCCACAGAGGGTGGTAGTTCAGCAGGTTGATCAGCTTTGACGAGGTCAACTCTCTCAAGAATATTAACTGTATTGTAATTTTAGGATCTTTCCTAGATGGCGACCCCCACGTGTTAACCTTGTATGTATCTACCTTTGTGGCGTGTTTAGTACAAGCCCGTTGGGAATTACCGTAGAAATATAAACAAAAGACTGTAAATATCATAAAGAGAAAAACCCCAAGAAATATTAGTCCGAGATAACGATCCCAGAAAACCCTTGCGGGTCAGTTTAGTAACGTCTGGGATCATTTTTCTATACATTAGTGCGTCTCTTTGTTGCTAGACGGATGCTCTGTACCCAACCGCCTCTGTCTGTCTATTCGTGTGCATATCTCCCCTGCGGTAGACCAGGGTTCTTTTGATTGAACGACCGGATTGTGCTATCTATGTTAAAGCTTTTGTTTCCCAAGTTATCGACCTTTACTGATTTTCATTCCTTTTTCTTCTGGCGTCGATTCGCTGTGAAAAAACAAATAATAAACTTCGATTTCAATTCATCATAAGCATAGCAAATGTACTTTCCCCACTCATTTATTTCTGGCTTCGCGTCATTACTTCACTCTTTCTAATTTGTAACACCCGTCGTGCGCGATTCTTCTTCAATTTTCTTTGCGGCAATCGACCGTCCTTGGATTGCACAGTTCAGCGACTGTTTCATTTCTGCAACTGTCAAGCTTTGGGATTCGCCAACTGCTTTTGTATTTCTTGTTACTATATATAACCTTTCTTCCTATCAGAGTCATTTCTATCACCTCTCTTTTCCTTTTCTTCGTTTATTAAGGCTTGGACTAAAATAGCCCATTGGGTTACGCGTTTCACTGGTCTTCTCATTTGAATATGCAATATACCGGTCGTTCGGGCAGCGGAGCTAGGTAACGTTGGTTTTGGTCGTCACTTGGGTGGGTGATCATCAAAAAAAGCCATATGCTGTCGGCAAATATGTTCCTTATACATCTCTGTTAGGGGATGAAGGCGTATGATGAAAAGGCATTTTAGTATATATATGTTATCTATATATATAATAGATATATATATATTATATATATATATATATGCACACATATATACATAGATTCATATATATACACTATATATATATATATATATATATATATATATATATAGATATATAGATATATATATATGTATGTATGCATATGTATTGCTTGTTGTGTGGATTTTCTTGTACGTATGAAGTTCTCTATGCATGTTTGTGTGACATAAACGTCTCAAAGAGACTATAAAACCGACTTGTATAAATGCCAGCGCACCAAATGTAAGCACCGAGTATTCACTATCCTCTCCTCTTTTAAGGTTTTCCAACACTCATTGGTAAAACGATAAAGACTATTTCTATGGACGTTTGAAAGTTCTCCAAGAGCACCTACACAAAAGAGACATCCCATCGAATCACCCTATAGCAGAACAAACGCTGATTTTAGCCAAAGAATCCATCTGTTCCATTAGGACAGCGCCTCCCGTCCAACCTCTGCCTACAAAGAGCTGTAGTGCTTGTTTTTTTTTTTTATTATTATTACTTATTTTTTTTGAGGCAGTATACCCTGAAAAGCAAGGAAAATTCTTTGAATGAGAACCTTCAGTGCTGTTAACAAAAGCGGTAAACAAAGACGAGTCTGGTAATAGGCCTCGTGTCATAAGAAACTTACCTTTTAATTGTTTGTTTGTATGATGCTTTTACGTTGCATGGACCAGTGGTTATTCAGCAACGGGACCAACCGATTAACGTGACTTCCGAACCACGTCGATAGTGAACTTCTGTCACCAGAAATACACACTCACCTTTTAATTGATTACACCCTCTAAGTAAAATGTACCTCATTTTACTTGACTATGGCTTCCACATTATTCAGTAATGCTTAGAGTTGTAGACTCGACGCTCTATTAGATCAAAGAAATTCGTGATTATATTGGGAATTTTATTTTTCCTTTCTTTCTAACTACAGGGTATTCATGATGCCTTCCGTGATTAACAATCAATTCTTGAAAATTGAACAGAACAGAAAGAAACACGATGCTGCTAATTGCGACGCGAAACATTCCGCGCAGTGGTTAGTAACGCAATGTCACAGACATTGGTTCCCATCTAGCAATATTTTCAGATTCATTTGTTCATAGTCAGCGAAGGATTTTACGATTGTCCTGCACAGTATACGTCAATCATCACAGCGCAATTGCCATCATTCTTAATACCTAACCTAATTCAAATAAAAAGATAGCACGCGCTCATGAAACGGTTTCTACATGTATGTCATCTGTCAACTGATGGAAGGAAAACCATTTTTCAAAGATTAAATGACATTTAATTAGATTTGAATATCAGAGAGATGTCTGTGAGTTCTCAATCAAATAAACATGTTTTCAACATCAAGCAGTTTTTTTTTAAACGAAAAAGTTTGAACTTTCTGGACAATTCACAGATAATGAAGAAAACACAAACACATACACACACATACATAACATATACATACATACATATATATATATATATATATATATATATATATATATATATATATATATATATATATATATATATTTATGTGTGTGTGTATGTGGGTGTTACTGTTTGCTTCAAGATTTAGAATATGACTGGTTTCCACTCTGGAGCCACCCCCGCTATAATGAACGGGGTATCGTTGTTGGAAAATGTCAACAAGCGCGACCGTACGTAGGAAATATATTTCGTATCCTCCATCCTCACACCTGCCACACAATAAACCGAAAATTACTCCACGTGCCAACGGCGCCCAAGAGTCAACGATCCACGTGACAGAGAAGGTGGATGATAATTGAATCAATACATCAATCCCACAAATGAAAGGATATCAGTAGAGGTCTTTGCAAAACAAGTATAGTAACTCGGTGATAAAAACTCACTGGCGTTATCATCACATCCAATCGAATTCTTACTCAGAAGATACGACGTTGTTATCAAGGAAGGAGCCGTACATCCAAATAGGGGATATTGTTATCTCAGTGGAAGGAGTTGGTTCAGAAAGTAGTGGACTAAGATTCAAGGATAATAGTAAAGGGAGAAGAAGAAATGTTGGGATTAACGTCAGGAAATTTGAGAGAAACATATGGAAGAGGTAAAGAAATAAAGCACTCAGAAAAGGAAAAGAGGAAACGTTACAGGGAAGATGCAGAGAAAAAAATGTACAAGCTGAGGCCTAAAGGGGAATGGGGAGATAGTATGAGAAGGATGGTAGAGAGAAACATTACTAAGAAGAAGATAAAAAGGAAAAGTATACGAGTAGGAAAACGCGGTCAATGTGAAATAAATACTAAAAAGAGGAAAAACGTGGATCGACTTTACGGAGAGGAAGAGACAAGACGAAGTAGAGAATCGTCAATAAGAGAAAGAGCCACTGCCAAGAGGAAATAGCAAGACAGTGTGATGACACGAAAGACAGAACAAGA
>NC_087209.1:36990802-36995802 GCF_015104395.2 Macrobrachium nipponense | reverse complement strand
TTTCAAGATGTTTTGTTGTTAAGTAAATATTGATTAGCTTATTTTCTTATTAACAAATTTATCAGTTTTATAACAATTTGCTTCCTATGAACTGATTCACTCGAGGCTTTCTCGTGAATTTACAGTTCGTCGTTGGACGAGTGGGTTACGTGCTCGCCTAACAATTTGGTGGCCGAAGTTCGCACCCAGCTCTGCCAACGTGGAATCAGAGGAATTTATTTCTGGTGATTAGAAATTCATTTCTCGATATAATGTTGCTCGGATCCCACAATAAGCTGTAGGTCCCATTGCTATAAATAACTCTTCGGGCCAGCCCTAGGAGAGTTGTTAATCAGCTCAGTAGTCTGGCTAAACTAAGATATACTTAACTTATTTTTCTCGTGATTTATTTGTTTGTTAATCAGTTTATTCATCTTCATTGTAAAATTCAAAATTTCCTTCGTTGTCATAGCACAATTTACAAAGTTCATCTTGTTCGCGTGGATATGATTACGATGCGTCAAATAGTATGTCAGAATCAATCAAAATATGTGATACTCATTTAAGAGATAATTCAAATGATCATATTTGTCGATAGTCTGAGGCATAATGCATTGTACTGTAATGTACTGTATTTTGTAAATGGTAATTGTCACTATTTAATGGATCATTCACAGTAAATTTTATCATGTAGTTAGGTTAGGTTAGGTTGGATCAGGACCGTTCCATGAGCGCGTCCTGGCTTGGTTACCGCTCTCTCAGTTAAAAGACGTGGAGTCTTTAAGTATTTCGATTTAATGCTTGGTTTAAAAGTAACATGGAAATATATCAGTTTGTTTGCTGTATTTATTTATCAGACTTCAATTTTTTTTTTAAATCACTTATTGTCAATCTATTTCTCTGTTCATTCCATAAAATTCCACACTTCAATTTTTTACAAGAGTAATTTTTTGGGGTTATCAGTGCAATGATTTTTAATAAAAAAAAAATTTATTTACCTAAAGAATTTATTTAAAATGATGTCTTCAAGTATCCCACTAATAAGAATTAATAATGGATATTTCGAGTGCAATGTACACTAATGGATTCCGGGCATGTGGCAACCACCCCACACGCCCCCACATGAAAAATATGACAAAATAATAATTCTGAAGATTTAGCTAATAATAATATAAATGAGAGATATAGCTATGAGGATAAACCATTATAGAAATAGTAATAAAATTTTGAGAAAAAAAATTATAATAGCTAAAATCTTAATGATAATAATAATGGATTTGACACTTCATATTTGCTACATAGTATATATACTATGTATATATATATATATATATATATATATATATATATATATAATATATATATAAATATACAGGAAGGTTGGGGCATCTGGAACACCGTAGATTCAATATTAACAGGATAGAGAAAAACCAGCGTAGCATCATATATTTATTGTCCAAATTTTCGAGACTTTGGGTCTCATCATCAGGGCTGTAAAATATACAAATATACAAATTAAAATAAGACTCAGTATTAATATAAATAAAAATGGAACAACATAAAAGTTAAATATAATAATTTAAAAAATGAACTAAAAAAAATAAAAAAATTAAAAAGTGAAGAATGCTTAAGTTAGTACCTATGCTCTATGGAGTTAAAAAAGACTGAGTGACGTTCTCTGGTTTGGAAAGGAGGACGTCAACTATGCTATAAATAAAACTGTGGAAGTGGTCTGACCATTTAATGGAGGCACAAGCTGTTTAATTGTCAACGACACCAAAACAATTAAACAGCTTGTGCCTCCATTAAATGGTCAGACCTCTTCCACAGTTCTATTTATAGCATAGTTGACGTCCTCCTTTCCAAACCAGAGAACGTCACTCAGTTTTTTAACTCCATAGAGCATAGGTACTAACTTAAGCATTCTTCACTTTTTATGTTTTAAATTTTTTTAAATTTTTTTAGTTCATTTTTTAAATTATTATATTTAACTTTTATGTTGTTTCATTTTTATTTATATTAATACTGAGTCTCATTTTAATTTGTATATTTTGTATATTTTACAGCCTTGATGATGAGACCCCTGTTTATATTATATATATATTATATAATAGTATATATATAATATTATATATATTATATATATTATATTATATAACAATATATTATTATCATGTAAATGTGTGTATGTATAATATGAAAATTGTTGGCCCACCCATGAAATTTTTTTGGATCCGCTAGTGGCAATATAGTTTGACAAACCATCCTTGAATGTTAAAAATCCTTCGCCTGTGTTTTGTCGCATTTCATTTTATTGCCTAGCAATACAGTTATTTTCAAGACGCGTTATTATTTTTCAAGAAATTTAGACAGGGCCTGTTTCGATCTTGTTTCTGTCATTGAGATTAATACTGTTACCAGTTTACTCATGTCGTGGTTTGTTATAATTCGTCTATTTTCTCATCAGTTAATTTCTTTTCAGTGTACTTAAAAAGAATCTGAAAAGATGTGTTGCGAAATCTATTGCTTTACAAATAATTTATTTTACAATTTACTTGGATTAGGGCTTCTGTTTCATTTTATGTGTTTATTTAAAAGTACTTTTATTTTCGATATTCTTATCTGTATCCTTCGCTAATGAACTGAATAGGGATCCAGCCTTCGATCTCGTCAGAATGGATTAATAAGTAACAAAATTGATCTCTTGTATAATTTCATACATTTTGCTGCAGTTTACTTGTTTAATAAACAGATTACCAGCATGCGTATCTATTCACTTCACCTGTTAATTTTAAAGGAAACCTTGAAACATCTCATTCATAAGAATTAAAACGTGAAGTTTATAGATTAATTATCTGTTAATTTAACCGTTCATGTCCTTTGTTTTCGTCACAGTCGACTAGTCATTTGTCAATACATTACTTTTTTTTTTTATTTGACTCATCTTTACTTCAAACACCAACTTGAAAACGAAGCCTTGACGTTTCTCACTCGTACGAGTGAAGAAGGCAAGTTGCTATTTTGAAATAGCAAACAGGAATGGCATCATTACAGAGACCTCCGGCGCCATTTGAATATTAGATGAAACAATATGCGCCTCTGAAAATAATGGGTCTGGATGCACTGACAGTCGACTACTGTATCTCTCTCTCCCTCTTTCCTCTCTCTCTCTCTCTCTCTCTCTCGGGGTTGTTCGCTGTCTCTCTTTGTCTTCATATCGCCACTTATTTCATATCTCTTTCCTCTGCGTTTGGAGGCAATTTCATAATAGTTTTCTTTTATTTTTGGTAAATGCAAAGCCTCAATATTGATTTCTAATCCCTCTAATTTCTAACTTTTATTTTTCTCTGCGTTTGGAGGCAATTTCATAATAGTTCTCTATTATTTTTTATATAGGTAAAGCCCCAATATTGATTTGGAATCCCTCTAATTTCTAACTTATTCTTTTCTTTGCGTTTGAAGGCAATTTCATAATAGCTCTCTATTATTTTTTATAATGGCAAAGTCCCAATATCGATTTGGACTCTATCTAATTTCTAATTTACCTCTATCTCTCTTGAACAGAAATTTACACAAGAACTTTATCATTCAAATTGGCAAAGGCATAAGAAGTAATTCCTTATCTCGCTCTCTCGATTGTTCGCTCGTAAGAGCTGACTTCTCTTTTCTCTCTCATTCGTTCTCGATTTCCTTCTCTATCAAAACGAGAGCCCGTGTCAGACGAAAGAGCTGACTGAATCTAACGAAAACAGCAACTCTATCAAACATAAGATCCTGCTCTCTAATAATAGCCCTTCCATAGAAACAGTCTCTGCCTGCCTTTCTGTCTTGTAATGGAAAAGGGAGGCAAATTCTAGTTCTCTACATCTCTTTTATCTCATCAAAACAATTGCTCTCTTTTTTGTGTGTGTGATCCAGTGCCATTCATTAATACTCTCTGTCTTTCTCTCTTAGAAGAATTCTCTTTTTCATGCTTCTCCTCTCTTTTTCTCTCGCTCTCATAAGAATTTTTTCTCCCTCTCTCTCGTGAATATGCTTTTATATTTCTTCCATTACAACTCTATATCCCTCTCTCCTGCTTTTTCATACTCACTCTCTCTTTCTGTTTCTCACAAGAATTCTTTCTCTCCTTCTCTCGTGAAAATGCTTTCCCAAAAGAATGTCTAATTCGCTCGTATAAATTATATTTCGTAAAAATATCCCCTCTTTCTATCTCTCTCAAAAATTCTTTTCTCTTTCTCTCAAATTATTCCTGTAGCTCTCTCTAGTGATTTTTTTCTTTCTTGTTCTTTTTCGTGTTTTTCTTTTGGCTCTCTCTCTCTCTCTCTCTCTCTCTCTCATATTTTCCATTCGCTCTCACTTTCTCTTTTTCATAAGAATGATTTCCTTTCCCTTCACAAGGGCTTCTCTATCTCTCTCATGCTTTTTCTTTATATTACTTTCATAAGAATTCTCTTTCGCTAGTGTTCTCACTTTGTGATGCCTGCCTTCACCTCTCTCTTTAATGAATTCGTCTCTCTCCCTCGATCTTATTTGTAAAATGTTTCCTCTGTTTTTTATGATCTCTGTTTCTCTCTGTCCCTGTGTGTGTGTCTGTCTGTCTCTGTCTCCCACACAAAATCTCGGTGCTTTTCCCTCTCAGAACTGAAGCACTTCACATGCAAGTTGCATCCTATATATCGCCCTTTCTGGCTCTCTCTAAATCACGCAGGAGAACACCTGGATTTCCAGGTAATTAGGACGCCATTACCCCATCTTCGACAGAGCAGGTAGGGTCTCGAGCAGAGTCGACGGCTGCCCATCCGTCCGTCACTGCAATTATAGGTCGAATTGGCGTTATGCATAACCTCATCCGGAGGTCCGGCTGAGGAAAAAACCCGAATTCAATAACGGTGGTCTTTTGATCTCTCAGGCAATTTGCTTTCGAATTACGAAGTGACCCCGTTGTATTTGCATCTAGAGGAGGATGCGCTTCCAGCCAGTGGCTCATTTCGCATTTAATAGGTAGGCAAGTGACTGGA
>NC_087209.1:36980802-36988302 GCF_015104395.2 Macrobrachium nipponense | reverse complement strand
CTTAGGCCTTTCATAAAATGCAGGTTTCGACTGACAAAACGATTCACATTCTCCCGCCAAAAGTTTAAAGGGATAGTGACAAGACGGTTGCAGTCTCCTACTGCACACCTAGGCCTAACCCCTTTCTCATTGCATATGACAAAATTTCTACACAGATATGCATTGTAGGAAGGTTTTCACTGAGATTATTATGACACAAATAATTAAGAAGGAGGACACTACTTAATTTTGAAAAATGCAATGCTTGAATTATGCAGCGTTAGGTAACACATATGGATTGCTCTGGTAACACTTGGCAACAGTCAGTCATACGTACACTTCAATCCTTACTTTAATATTGCTGGGCTTTTAATACTACATCCGAATTATCTCTTGTTGAGTGTTAACGGTTTTCTAAGTATAACCATTACTACTACCATTATTACCATAACCGTTAATGTTTAACAGATATTGGTCTAATGACTCTCAATAATGAAACTATACTTTAACGCATTTCTTTGTCCTCATTTGAATAAATACAAGTATTTATTTCAAAAGTCAAACATTATGTCCGGCTACTCTTACCTTCAATTACTCATCTAATATTTCGATATGACTAAAGTCGTGCGCCGAAAGTTGTGCTGCATCGGGGAAACATCGGGAGACATTCCTCCTCTGTTCTGAAAGGCGGTTCAGTCGGTAATGAATATTCCACTGCAGCTTCCCATTTCCTTTTCTTCAAAGTCTGTCGTAAGATCGCCATTTTCATCTTGTTCCTTCATTTTCTTTTAGCACTGACACTAGCACGCCAAAATAACATGTTCCGGCGGAGCCATAACACAGAACGTCATCACCTTCTGACCGGAGGGTAGGGACTCGGGACTGGGGGAGTCATATGCGGGCTTATGGGCATAGAGCGTCCATCAGTGGAGTGGCTATATTTTTTCACTATAAATAGTCTTACTGTTATTATTTCTTATCCCTTTAACTATTATTATTATCATAATCTTTTTATTACTATTATTAATATTATTATTTTTACTATCATCATGATTATTACATTATTAGCGTTGCTGGTATTATTATTATTATTACTGGACCTAATTTCACAGGGGAAAATTACTTACAAAAACAGGTTGGCCTAAGCACTCTAACCATTGTCGTCAAGGCCTAAGCATCTGCTCTTGGATCTAAGCAGAGTCTAACATAAATGGTTCTTGTAAATTACAAGAATTCCTCTGCATACAGTCACTAAACAGTAATGCACAATCACTAGATAATAATAATCACAATACACTTACACTCACTGAGCGCTCGCACCTACTAAACATTCACTAAACATTCAAACTTAACATACACTCACACTCGATAACACTAAGCACTAAATGAATACCCAACACCCACTATTCAGTCATTATACACTAAATGCTCACTAAACATTCATGAAACACTAAACGTTCACTGTACCCCAAACACTCAGTAAACATTCACTAAATCTCACTTAATCTTAAATATTCATTAAACACTAAACAATCACTAATCATTCACTAAACACTCGCATGACTGTGTGATGAAGGGGTTACCAAGAAATGTTGCAAAGCTAATTTATAAGCAGCGTTTATTAATATTAATTATTAATTTCGTTCAACATGAGCAAGCGTATCAGAAAAATATAGTTGGTCATTAGCCTTTTTGGTTTGTTATAAATGAATTTTTGCATCCGTTGAATAATAATAATAATAATAATAATAGGTTTGTTATAAATGAATTATTGCATCCGTTGAATAATAATAATAATAATAATAATAATAATAATAATAATAATAATAATAATAATAATAATAATAATAATAATAATAATAATAATCTTACTTCTTACTATAATTGGCGCTATGTCCGTCCGTCCGTCTGTCATTCAATCACAGCCAAACGGCTGGTCCGATGGTCATGAAACTTGGCAGGGTTATAGTGGGGAACCCTAAGATGGTTTACAATGGGGTTTCATCCTATCTCCCCCATGTCTCCAAAGGAGGTAGGGTGAGAAGGGATTCCTGAAATGGCGCTGGTTTTGCCCGTGAAACGGGGCTCGTTATGCCATTAGACTAAGTTACTTTACGAATTTCAGTTTACGTATGTTTGCTAGTAATAATAATAATATGTGAAAATGTATAAAAGGCAAAGAATATCATAATAAAAAACGAATTAAAAATAAAGAACAAGAATAATCTTCACGAATCCTTCAGTATTTTCTTTACACATCTTTTAAGTGAACAAGTCACACTCCAACTAATCTTGTAACGCCAGTTTACGGTATGATATCAATTGACAACCCTTCCTAATCTCGGTCTCCACTCGTATGACGCTCTGAGGCGCAAAATTACAATTCCTTTGTGCGGTGACAGGTGTTAACAGGTGTAAGTGAAAGCTTGGCTGGAACAGATGTCTAAATCAATAGGTCTAATTAGCGATATGTGCCGATGCATTTTCCAAGAAGCTTTTGTTAGACATTTTTTGTTAGCATTCTTTGCGTTTGAGAGAGAGAGAGAGAGAGAGAGAGAGGAGAGAGAGAGAGAGAGAGAGAGAGAGAGAGAAATGGGGGTTTGAGAGATTACAGGAGAGAGAGAGAGAGAGAGAGAGAGAGAGAGAGAGAGAGAGAAGAGAGAGTTTTATCGTAAATTCGCAATAGAAATCGGCAGTCTGTATGGAAGTAATGAGTTTGTTGTCAGATTGGCTCAAAAGCCGTTAGTCTTCAATCGTCTTAAATCCATTCAGTCAGTTTTGTAACTAAATTTCTTCCCGAAAATCTCGATAACTTGAGAGTGTTGTCACCAAGGAGCCTCTAATCTATCGCAGTATTATTATTATTATTATTATTATTATTATTATTATTATTATTATTATTATTATTATTATTATTATTTAGTAAGCTATTTCATTTCATGTTAAGGACATTTAAGGTCCATATTCTTATAATTACCTTTAACTTGATTATAATATAGCCTGATTATGCAAAAACTATTTTCTTTAATACTACAATACTACTTATCTGTGAAATTATATTACTTCAGAATGATTTAGTCAAGCTAATTTCCAAATCATGATTCGATTTAAGAATTGCAACAAAATTGAATACTCAATTTGATCTCAGGCCTTAGTAACCCATCACCGTCCACATTAGGCCACTTCAGTAATTATCATATAAATTCTAATTTATGTACAGAATAAAGTTGCTTGCCGGTGTTTTGAGCCATCCCGTCAGCGAGTCTTTTCAAAATATGATATTTACTGGTCAACGTCATCATTTTTGTTAATTATCGTGCATTCCAGCTTTTTCAACATTGACCTTTTAACTATTTTTTTCCTTGCAATATTCATTACTAATAATTACCGTGATGTCGGTGCTCAAAAAAGGAACACTTTATCAGAAACGTATTCTCATAACCTCAACATGCTCTGTGCAAACAAGAACTTGACAAAGGAAGAGCAACGGAATAAACAACAAAATGACCCAAATAAAGATCGGCATTTTCACCCGGTTTGCTTTGATGTGCAGTGACGCCTCGGGGAAAAGTCAGATTCATCTGGGAAATGATTCGGCCTTTATAATATCCGCCGTTTTTCAGATGTTATCACTGATAACATTAAAGGGATGGGGATAAGTAGAACTGGAATATTTCAACAAACTCATAGAATTTCGTTGGAATTGTGAGTGCCTGTTGTTTCGGCTCTTTGTAAACCGCCAAAATATCTGTTTTCGGAAATGACTCTTCTGAAACGTTCTTTTCCTCGTCTTCCTTTTCAGCCATGAAATTTTTACTCGCAAGTTTGGCTTTACTTCCTGTCATCGCGAGCCACATGTTTCTTCAGCTGCCACCATTCTCAGCTAGCTCCTCTTCCACTGGGCGCCACATGCCACTAGGCCTACGCCAGTACAGCCATCAGGGTTCGGGAAGTTCTATGAAAGGCCTACGGCAGCAGCAGCTTCAGCAGCAGCAGCCGGAAGAAGAACCTGTCCTCATCGGAGACTCTCAGTACAGCCAAAGTGAAGAGCAGAGCTCAACTCAACAGCGCCTTCGTCAGAAGGGTCACCATCAGCTCCAGGGCCCACAAGATTCGCGTTCCTCAGACGGTCAAGACTTGGGAGGAGATTGGAATGCTGTCTACCAGAGTTCTTTAGAACCACGAGTTGAGGTTAGGACGAATTATCATTATGTTTTTATTTTTATCATCAATCCTAATTTCTTTTTTTAAATCCATTGCGTTAGACTTAATGATTTAACCCAGGAGTCAAAAGTATCTAGCTGAAGTGTTCAACTGTAAAGGCTTACAATTATGTTACTTACATATATCAGTCTTATTCTACCTCTGCGTTAGATGAAAGTTTGTGTATATTAAAAGATATATTTCTTACGGCAAAGTTGCTGGGTACTGTACTGCCAGCTACCATTGCATTTATGCTTGTCTGGTTGAGATAGTCTGGGAATTTAAATAGCAGTTTTTACCTTTATATTATTTATTGTTTTTTTTTTCCTGCCAGATATGGACGTATTCTTTGAAATGGAGTTTTCATGAGTACTCAATATTCCTTGTGTTGAACTAAATCGTTCAGACATTTTATTTGAAGAAAATAATGAAATCATTAAATCAAGTTTTAAGAGCTACCTAGAAGCAAGCGCCCATGCTGGCATAGGACCTACTTAATCTAGACCAGAGGTCACCAACCTTTGAAGCTAGAAGAGCCATTCATTTAGAGAATTATGAAAATGTAGTAGTACTGTCAGAGCCGCAATGACAAAAATGGTGTCCTAAGATCTGAAGTGAAAATTTGCAGTACTTCAGAAATAACAGAATATAGCTCAATAGGCCTACTTAAAAAAACATAATTATAGTTTTATTATTTATCATACTTACATTCACAAAACAAAGTAGATAATATGTTCTTTCATGCATTATCCTTTCATTTATATGCCAGCACTTGTAGGAAAATGATTGATGCGTATATACTTTTAAAACTGAGTAAAATTGAATCATATATTGTCTTAAGAGTGTTACCTCATTTTATTGGTGGATAAAAGAGCTTTGTCTTAAAAGAGCTGCAGGTTGGTGACCCCTGATCTAAACAGACAAGACAGACAGACAGATCCATTAGACATCATCATGTTCATCATAATGTTTGTGTCTTCCCAGATATCAAAGATACCCTGGTGTGTAAGCCCAACCCTCATGATTTTTGGCTGAAATAAATTCTCGTCCTTTCACCGTTACCCGGCTCGGCGCAGTTGGTGAAATCCATCCGTACTCATATCGACATATTCTTCTAGAAAATAAAGTTCTTGATCTGACTCCAGAGACCCTTCAATGGTTAATCAATGTCCCAATAGCAATGTCCCACTTTTCAACAAATTTAGTCAGACTATGCCCGCACTTGTGTGGGATATGAACACATCGTTGCCAATTTAGTGGAGCTTCACACATACGCCGATTCATTTACAAACTGTTTCCATGAATTCTAGTTGTCATAGTAATGCAATAATGATAAAATTGCTCTAATATGTATATATATTACAAATAAATACGCTAATTTCACTTATTTCATCGGTTTTATGTAAATCTTATACCCAGTTTGGAGGGTAAACACTAACTAATTGGCAACACTGTATACACCGATGACGAATTTTTCATCTGTATCCTGCAACATCTGAAAAGCTACTTAGTATTTTTGTAACTCATAGTCGTAGCCCACCATTTCATGAAATTTCGTCGAATTCCATCAATGTTTTTGGAGATATATTACGATGAAAAATTCATGTTCCGTATCCAGACGCATCTCAAGACCTAATCTGTCGATTTAAGGCCGACCTCTTCACGAAGTTTAGTTGAAATCCTTAAATACCAACATAAGATATATCCTAAACAATTTAAGGGGCGACCGACCTTCTGAAAGTTTTATATATATATATATATATATATATATATATATATATATATATATATATATATATATATATATATATATATATATTTACTAATAATATATCAGAAAACTTACACAGACTGACAGACGAACAAACAGACTGAAGATACGAACATGTAAGGACCAGAGAGTAAGACAGGTAGCTGGGTGGTACTGATAATTTATTACTGTTGTTGTTGTTTAAGATTAAGCTGGCTTTATGCCAGCACGAGCTCTTGCTCATAGAGCAGCCCGTAGGTCATTTGAATTTTGGATGTGGAAAGGTGATTTTTAAGGATATGAGGTGAGCCTTTATTTATGATTCTATGGGTTGTGCAGGTGAAATGGTATGATTTGAAAAGGAAAGGAAAGGTGAACAGGCAAGGTTACAAACCCCTTTAAACCCTAAGGTACCCATTAGTAGGAGATAAAGATCGATAGTAGCGAGTCCTGGCGAGTCAGAGATAGCCAGTAAGGAAATCGAAAAATTTATAGTCGTAGAAAAACGGAAAAAAAAAGCACAAAACTCTATGGAGTTCAATTACCATATTTCACTTTACGTTAATGGAAAGAGAAAAAGGAAATCGCCGATCGATAGCAATAGAGATTCGACGAGAGAAAAAACGAAATATTATAAGTTTTAGAGAAAGCAAAACAAAAGTAAACAACAGCTTAAGCGGTAGTTAGAGTGACAGTTGAAATATTCGGTCGTTAGACGTGAGGCGGCCGAAAAACGGAGGGAAAGGAGGATTGGTTTAGTAAAAGAAAAAGCAGTTAATGCTATAAACAGCACTTTTCTCGAAGGAGGTCATCTGGAACTGATCTCTAGGTCCAACAGAACGTGGACGAGCTCAGAGAACAGTTGATGGTCGTTCTATTGAAGAATTGGTATTTGTCTTTGAGGGGTTCTGAATCGAAATTCAGATTGGAGGAAGTCATCTGGGAGGGAGATCTCAAAGTTGAGGGCTTCCTGGAAGATCTCTGTAAACAGTCGTTCGTTGAAAGTGTAATGTTTGTCAGATAGGGCTCGATGAACGAAGGCATTGAATTCGTCATAGGTCATCAGGAGCTTGTTTATCCCTTGTTCTCCTACGAAGCGGAATTCACTCCCAGAGGAAACAGATTTGAGGTCTTTCTTAGGTGTGAAGTCCTCTGTTTGCGTTCCAGCCTCGGCATACAAAACGGGAGCTTCAGTAGTAGTCTCGAACTGCATATCTTCAACTGGTGCTTGTTCTGTCTGAGTTCCTGCTTCGACACGAGCAGGAGTCGGCGTCTTCGGCGATGCAAAGGCTGGAGGAGTAACCTGAGGGGTTGGGGGAATAAACTGAGGGTTGAGGGAATACCTTAGGGGTCGGGGGGGTTGGAAGGGTTTGGGAATTGGGAGGTTGGAGGGAAGGAAAGGAGAGGGGGTTTGGGATATAATGACTTGGTTTTTGGTTAAAAAGGATGAGGAGTTTGAGGTGGAGGAGGTAGGTTGGTCCCTGGGATCAATCCTTGGTTGGCTTGGAGGTCGTCTTGGGGGCGGCTGGCGGTCTTGAGGTCTTGCAGGTGGTGGAGTTATGCCCTTT
>NC_087209.1:36955802-36975802 GCF_015104395.2 Macrobrachium nipponense | reverse complement strand
AACTGAATCATGAAAGTTAGGAACGTGATAAATCCATAAATAAAGATATATGCCACGAAGGATACTCCGTCGTTTATTTTCCTTCGTGGCATATATATATATATATATATATATATATATATATATCTATATATATATATATATATATATATATATATATATATATATATATAGGTGTGTGTGTGTGTGTCTGTGAGTGTGTGTGTGTGTGTGTGTGTGTGTTGTATATTTATAAATACATGCGAGTTTATGAATATGTATCTATTTATGTACTTACGTATGTGTATATATATATATACATATATATAACATGACTTGTCGGTCCGTAGAGCTTTTAATATCTATCTCGTCCCTTCAAAGCAAAATGACGCAATGCCTCCCTCTCTCTCAGCGGGAGTTGGGGCCGCCACAGGTGCGTGGGAGTTTTTCTAAATATAGCCTTTTCAAAACTTACCTTTGGCTCACAGCGATTGAAGCAGGTAATGATAATAATTATATGTTGGTGTTCCCGCCTATAGAGGCAAGAGGATCGTTAAACTGCGACGCGATGAGTATTGACATTGGATAATCATTTTGAGTCTGATGAATCATTCATATGAATTTCGTTACAGAAACTCTTCGCACAATTCATGAATGAAGGATTGATTTTTCGAGTTTTATTCTTTTTTGTTTATCGACCTCTCTGAGGATTTATTGCGGATACTAGATGATGTGTTAGTGCTATGTCAATCGTAAATATGTTTAGTGCTATTTCCCATTTCCATATTGGTTAGAATCAAACCTAACTAAAATTTTACGTGAAGTTGCGCTTGTCATCTTTTGCTCCTGATGAATTCTTTATTCTAACAATTATTTTAATACTATTAGACGGCATGAACTGCACTGGAGTTGCCTTGAAACGCGTAATGCAACAATCAAAAGACTCCAATTAACGTAACCAAATGACGTCTCCAAACTAAGAAAGTGACGTCACACGGCGAGGAGAAGCCTCGTCTCAATAGACCTCCCTTGCAGCGATCGGCTTTTGTTCGGTCTTTTTGACGACTCCTTTTTTAGAGGTCACAAAGCAATCAATAGCAACGGATGTTTAGCCTCCTGCAACGGGTTATTGTCAATGGTCGCATCAAGACGATCGAGGTGGTCACTCACATTTGCCGCGTCAGCTTTCCAAAATGGCTGCTTCGGCTCTCTTGCTAACTAGACTGTCATTGTTATCATTTCTCTTGTGGAGGTCCGGTCCATTGTGGGGTATTTGTGTCTGATTAACATGTTGCTAATCATTTTCCCCTTATGATAATATATCAGTGCAATGCGTCCACATACAAGCGCATGAACGTGTATTTTTGTCATTGATATATATATATATATATATATATATATATATATATATATATATATATACATATATATATATATATATATATATATATATATATATATATATATATTATATATATATATATATATCATATATATATATATATATATATATATATATATATATATATATATATATATATATATATACATATATATATGTATGTATATAATATATATATATATATATATTTATATATATATATATATATATATATATATATATGCATGTATGTATGTATGTATATATAGTATATATATATATATATATATATATATATATATATATATATATATATATGTTTTATATATATGTATATATGTAGTTTAGTCCTTTACTATAATGGAAGCTGGCCACAGAGATGTAGCAACATAATAACAGCTGCCGCTGGATAGAATCAAACTTATTCAATTTATATGTGTTTCTGGAAGATATGCCGGACTCCAGTGATCTTTCAGTTAAAGTTGAAAAGAAGCAGTTTCGTGGCAGCTAGGTATCCCTCTCAAACGCGCCTCGCCATGTGCTAACAAATCTCAACTAAGCTATGAAAATAAGGTGTCTCAGATGCACAGAAAACCTTAAATATATACATGACGATAGTAATCTAGAGGCTGCACGATCGACTTTATCATGAAGCTTTATTCACAGACTTTATTATAGGAATTCCTTCCTCTGTCAAAACTAGGGGGTTAGAGTTGAAAACTAGGTCCCTAGAGCGTCCTTTTGAAGATTTTATCAGACTGAATGTGTCAGAGAGAAGAAGCTTTCAAAAGCTCTAGTTACTAGAGTCTAGTATATTCATTGTTCTAATTTACCCTAATAATAAGTTCCTCGTTGGGCGAGTGGGTTTGTTTGTATGGTGTTTTTACGTTGCATGGAACCAGTGATTATTCAGCAACAGGACCAACGGCTTTGCGCGACTTCCGAACCACGTCGAGAGCGAACTTCTATCACCAGAAATACACATCTCTCACCCCTCAGTGGAATGCCTGAGAATCGAACTCGCGGCCACCTAAGTGACAGGCCAAGACCATACCGATCACGCCACTGAGGCGCTTTATGTTAGCCTACCGATTCGGTAGTCCGAGTTCTATTCCCCGCTCTGCCAACGTGTAATCAGAGGCATTTATTTCTGGTGATTAGAAATTAATTTCTCAAAATATTGTGGTTCGGATCCCACAATAAGCTGTAGGTCCCGATGCTGGATAACCAGTTGGTTCCTAGCTAAGCAAAAATATCTATTCCTTCGAGCCAGCCCTCGGAGAGTTGTTATTCATCTCAGTGGTCTGGATAAACTGAGATATACTCAACATTTTTACCCTAATAATAATAATGTGAAGGATTATGATATAAAATATTATAGGTAAAAATGGCATCATATATTCATTTTTCTATTTGTTGTTTACAGTATCCATTTTTTTTTTCTTTTTCTTGTTTCCCAACAGTTGGCATCGAGTTACCGGACTACATAGCATCCAACTACGGCGCCGATAAAACAAGCAACACGAAGCTACACAACCTCAAGCAGCGCATGCGCAGTGTGGGCAAGTAGAGTGGCAGAGGCGCTCGCACAACTCCATCTTTGTTTCTGTTTATGTATCTGGAGTCCTCGCCGATGCTCTGCGACATCTGTCGGCAAGGAGATTCACCGAGGGTTCGATTTGTCTCTTCGGGAAACACTCAAAATACAAAAAGAAAGAAGAAGCGCTTGTTTTCTTTCGTTTTCTTACTAAAAAGATTTTTTTTTTCAGAGGAGAGGAAATACAATGACCAACGTAAAGGAGAGGAAAATGGTTATTTTAGAGAATACGTACAATGTTGTTTCATAGATTCGTATCAAACAGTCATTTCATCAAACGAAAATATCTTAACCGACCGGATTTAAGCTCTTAGAAAGGAATTATGTGTACTATTATCCAACTAGATGAAAAGGTTGCCGATCGAAACATAGTGATAACGGGAAAGATTTCCTCATGAGAACAGTTTATTGCTAAAACGGAGATTTGAACATGTTTGTAAGCTTTGCAAAGAAAGCGTAGAGCATGGAATGCTTCATAAAACAGTTATTTAGAAAGAATTGTATTTGTAGCAGTCCGTAAACTGCATAGGGCTGTGAAATAAGCTTTCATGTGATGCATTCTGCAGGTTTCCCCTGATCTGCCATTCCTTGATAAGCTTCAGTATTTGTCTGGAAAGATATATAGCGGCAAAAGTGTGGATTCAAGGCGAATATGAAAAATAAAGTAGACGCCACACAGTAATATCACTGACTTTGGTGCAGAAGAGACTGATTTATGCGATTTGAAATGTAAAATCTGTTTGATATAACAACTGTCCTAAAAGATATTCTGAATGTTTCTTATTTTCAGGTCTTGCAACATCATGGTAAACGTTTGATATAAATATATATATATATATATATATATATATATATATATATATATATATATATATATATCTCACAAGCATGTGTCCTTATCATATGAAAATCTTTGTATGCCATGGAATCATACACTTATATTCAGTACTATACACATGATGCATATATACATGAATTTATGCACATAAACACATATAAATGAAATACTCATGTATAATATATTTATTCCTGATATGCACATTCATATAACTGCGTATGTATGTATGTATATGTATGCATGTATGTATGCATGCAACATATGTAATAAAAACGTATATCACCAAGAATGTAATGTGCCATAATCGTTAAAAAGAAATTTAAGAGAGGCGTTCTTTAAACGTATAATGCATGTTAATAATGACTGGCCCAAAGAGCTTAATCACCATAGATCAGGGGCCATTGACGTCAATCTTTCTATGCATAGGCTCTGTGGAGGAAGAGAGTGAGTGAGGAGAGAGAGAGTAAGTGAGGGGCAGAGCAGGTGAGGAGAGACCAGGAGGAAGGAGGAACTGTGGAGATGGACGGATGGTTGAGTTAGAGGAGACTGGAGAAACCTATTACTTGGTAAACTTCGTTGAGAGAGAGAGAGATAGAGAGAAAGAGAGAGAGAGAGAGAGAGATTAATTTCCACTAAAATGGATAAAAAAAGCAAGTTGATGACTATGTACACGAACTGCCATAAATACACACACGCTTGTATATATATATATAGATATATATATATATATATATATATATATATATATATATATATATATATATATATATATCATAAGAAACAGAAAGAAAATTACCATACTAAGCTGCTGAAATAACGGTTGAAGTTTCAGAAAACGATAAATTCTGGAAATATTGGTACACCTTCAATGGCTGACCACAATTTACTGTCCTATAATACAATATTATTACAAGGTGTAACAGATTTATCCTTTCCAATTTCCTCTTCCTGTCCTTTCGCCTTTGCTTTCACCTCTCTCTCTCTCTCTCTCTCTCTCTCTCTCTCTCTCTCTCTCTCTCTCTCTCTTGTGTATCTTATTAGCTAGTAATTACAACATACATATGAGCTGATGTTTGATATCGACAGAGGCGATGAACTTAAACCCTGTACAAGACAAGAGAAATAATGCGTGAGATTTGTATATACGAAAACAGAAAAAGATACGGAGGGAGTGACAGAGAGCCTTCAAGAAAAGTTAATTAAGGGAGAGAGAGAGAGAGAGAGAGAGAGAGAGAGAGAGAGAGAGAGAGAGAGAGACTTCAAGAAAAGTTTATGACTATAGTGAATTTTCGCCTTGCTTTTTCAAGGATTTTCCGCGAGAACTCGCTCTCGTATCCTGCTTTATCATCTTATCTAAGTTACTGTTATTTTTTCTTTCTTCTGGAGTCCAGCCTTAGTACAGTTTCTTCCGGAGAAGAGTTACCGTTCTGAACCTAGGTCTATTCAATGTGTAATTAACCACTGCAACTCACGAACCAAATTTATTATCATTAATACTCATTGTGCAAAGCGAGGTCCACTTGGTTTATTTCATTGTAAGACACCTTTCTTCCCTGTATCTTTATCTGATATCCTTTCTAACCTCTGAATAATATCTCTAATTATCTGGAACTGATCGCTTTAGGTCTAAGACCAGATTAGATTAAGTCGTGAGGAACGGCAACTTTGGAGAGACCACACCAAAGGCTAGACTCACTGGGTGCGCTATTCAGACGCCAAACATTCTTTTCCTTTGAATATTACCTTTACATTTACGTCAGACTGTTCCATCCCCCGCGAAGTATTGTCTTGTGAGTAGGGAGAACACACACACACGCACTGTACTTTTTGAAAGAGTTGTATCAAAGGCTTTCGTTTTGTCAGTGACCCAACTGCAGGATGCCACTCCCGAGGCGCCTTTGTCCCCGCATGGCTTTACTTTCAAAAGTATAGTTGTGAATACGCTTGTAACACGAGAACCAGCCAGTGGGGCTGGGCCAGGCATTCACTCAGTTTGTTGCTAGAATATGAAACTTTCTGACTTTCTTTGGAGTTCTGCAATCTTTTGAAGGCGGTAATACCTGTCATTATCAACGGATGGGAAGGTCATTAAGTATCAACTATTGCAGTGAACGAGCTTCTTTTGTTCTTTCTACTAAAAAGAAAAGAAATGTATTGACGGAAGAGCACCAGCATAACTGCAATGTTTGTTTATACACTAATTATTTTGGTTTTGTTTTATTTTTTGCTGTGTCATAGGGAAGACTGGAGGCTAATCTTCTCTGTGTGCGTGTCAAAAGATAAAGCACCATTATAAAAATATTGCAGTTTTTTGGGACTGACTTATGCAGACCTGTAACTCTCTCTCTCTCTCTCTCTAAATATCATTCTCTCAACACACCCACACACCCACACAGACACACACACACACACACACACACACACACACACACATATATATATATATATATATATATATATATATATATATATATATATATATATATATATATGTACATACATGCATGCATACATATGTATGTATATATATATTCATATACATTTATATATGCATACATATATGTGTATATATATATATATATATATATATATATATATATATATATATATATATAATTAAAGAGCTATTTGACTCAGCAGAGAATTTAAACTACACGTTTAACCAAAATATTGATAATTTAACAGTTATTAAAATCTGAAAAATAATTTAATATTTCCATGAGGCATCTACATTAATGTATTTACAGAATAATTCTGCTGACAGTTGGCTGGATTCTGGAATAATTTCCATGTTCATTCTGAATAACAATTAGCAGATTAATGAATGGGGATTATGGCTAATTTTCTCTACCGCTCAACTCGATGGCACTCCAAAGACAGATTCTCATCCTTGAAAAATTTAGCTTACTTATTACTGAAAAGAATGGCTTTTATTTTACCATACAAGATAATAATTCATGATTATTTATTTAGAAAAGGTAATCTTCGAAGCAAAGCTTTCATTTCGGCATTAAAAAAGAAAGAAAGAAAAAAAAAAGGGCTGCCAGCCCCTATTCAGAGACGCGTAGTCATGATTCAAAATATCCTAAAAGATTTCAAAAACCTTTTTCACTTATGATTTGAGTAAGATTTATTATTTTGCTACCTATTCTCTTTTTTGAAAGGCATTGCATGAAGTAGATGTATATTTTACCAAGTTAAAAGCTTTTCAATGAATTACTTCTTGCTAATGATTGTTTCTGTTCCGTGATTATAAAAATTACAATAGAATTCGCGGATCACATTCGCGTGACAAACGTGTTCTCCCACACTCTGGGGTAAATAAACTTACTTCAGCAGCACTGAATGCTTTCGGGAAATATTATATAATAAAACTCTCACCTTTCCCGGTGGGATTCGAACCCTCCTATGTTAGGTTCGAATTATGTCCCGTAGCCTGTTTATAAAAGTGAGTGCATTAAAAAAATATAGCAATCCGAAAATTGAAGGTTCTTTGTGTCTTAATGATATTGAATGATGATAATAATCTTGGTCAAGGATTAGAATACATACACTAGAATACAAAGCAAAGTATGATTTCAAAGTATAGCTTCTTTTATACACAGTTTTAATAAACTGTATAAACACAAAAACCAAGTGGAAACATTACGAAGAAAATCTGAATTAAATTTTGAAAAAAAAAGAAAAAAAAAAATGGTCGAGTTTCCCGGAGCGGTTTATGGTAAGTCTTAATGAAAAGGACAACATATTCCTTCTTGACTGACTTGTTTCCTGCTCATTTCAGAACACAACTTATGTATATAACAACATCACAAAAGAATATGTGAATAATTCTGTAAGAGAAGCAGAATAAAAGGAACTCTCGGTACTTGGCGTTTTATTAACATGTTGTTTTCCCATGCAAGCTTTCGCTATGAGAGAGAGAGAGAGAGAGAGAGATTGTGAAACTTAATTTATGAATAACATCGTTTAGAAAGAAAATGTTGTTGTTTTTTGGGCAATTAAATAGAATAGTTTAGTTAGAGAGAGAGAGAGATATTATGAAACTTAATTAATGAATAACGTTGTAGAGAGAGAGAAAGTTGTTGTTTTTAAGAAACTGAATTGAATAGTTTAGTGTGTGTGTGTGTGAGAGAGAGAGAGAGAGAGAGAGAGAGAGAGAGAGAGAGAGAGAGACTTATGAAACTTAATTAATGAATAACGTCATTTAGAGACAAAATTTTGTTGTTTTTTAGGAAATTAAGTTGAATAGTTTAGTTAGTTAGAGAGAGAGAGAAGAGAGAGAGAGAGAGAGAGAGAGAGAGAGAGAGAGTTTATGAAACTTAATTAATGAATAACGTCGTTTAGAAACAGTTGTTGTTTTTAAGGAATTAAATTGATTAGTTTAGTTAGAGAGAGAGAGAGAGAGAGAGAGAGAGAGAGAGAGAGAGAGAGAGAGGTTATGAAACTTAAATGAACAACGTTGTTTGGGAAGAAAAAGTTACTCTTTATGAGGAAATTGAATAAAATAGTTTAGTTAGTTAAAGAGAGAGAGAGAGAAGAGAGAGAGAGAGAGAGAGAGAGAGAGAGAGTTATGACATCAAGACGATTTGATTGCCACGTCACAGTATATCAGTGGGCGTAACCTCACTGGTAACCCTTGATGAGAATAATTGAATTATTTGTTCTCTGGCGTTGCAAGGTCCGGGGTCATCGAAGACGGAAATAAATTAGAATAGTTAATGTGGAAGAGCTATAAATTGAAGAGGGTTAGATGGCCCCATATTGAGAAGACATGAGTAAGTGACGAGTGCCTTTGACAGTGTCATTTTATGACCTCATAGTCACGTGATCATGACGTCATGGAGAGAAATCACAGGAGAGAGGGAAAAGACAGGGGTCGACGCCGAGGTAATTGTCAGACTTATTTTTCGAGTAAAAGACCGGAGAAACTGAGGGAAAACTGAAGATGGAAAGAAATTCTGCAGCTTGGTAGTGAAGGTAAGAGCCAACATTGAAAAACTATCTTTATTTTAATTATAATCAACCCAGTTCAAGTGTTGGGGAATAACATTGAATTACAGTTAACTGTAACTTGTTACCTGTACTTTTGTGAAAATGTCTTATAAGGAAGGAACGCAGGGAAAACTTCGAAAAGAAAATGTCACTTGACAAGTAAAAGATGCGCCGAAGTTTCTTCAGAGCAATCGAGTTTTCTGTAGAGCATAATGCTCTATGAAATTCTCAGGCCCATAACACGTTTAGCCGCGGCCCATGAAACTTTCAGCCATGGCCCGGTGGCGGCCTGTGTCGTTGGTACTATAAAGCTTCCAGACGTACGATTATGGCTAACTTTAACCTTAAATAAAAATAAACTACAGTTGCTAGAGGGCTGCAATCTGGTATGGTTGATGATTGGAGGGTGGATGATCAACATACCAATTTGCAGCCCTCTAGCCTCGGTAGTTTTTAAGATCTGAGGGTGGACAGAAAAAGTGCGGACGGACAGAGTAATAACCATCTCAATAGTTTTCTTTTACAGAAAACTAAGAACGGTAGAAGAGAGAGAGAGAGAGAGAGAGAGGTAGCTACGAACATAAGTTTAAAAGCAAATTCAAAATTAGAGTGAAAGAGAATGACTGGGCATGCACGCTGATTTGATAAACAAAGCTAAAGAGAAAGAAAGAGATGGAAATAGACGTTAAAAAATGCAATATAGCTGAATAGCACACTGCAGGGAGAGAAACTGTGCAATTTGACTGAATGGCATAGTAGTTCAGCTGAAGGGGTTACGTAGGTAAAAAGAAATAACATAATTCAAAACGAGAGAGAAAGACAGATACACACATTATTCGCATTGTCATACTATATATATATCTATATATATATATATATATATATATATATATATATATATATATAATATATATATCATATATTATATATTGCTACTTTCAAAATGCATATTTCCCCTCTTTGAAATGTTATGTCGGATTGTGTAACATTTTTTCAGATTCCTAGATAGCTTAGAGATAGGATGTTTTAAATGTGTGTTCAGATTTCGCATTACATAATGTAAAAGAATATATATATTACGTAGAATGTAAAAAGAGGGAGATTTTCTTTGTCCGTTCGAAACTACGCTTGTTTACCTTTTATGTCAGCATTGTGAGATCAGAGGAACTGCGAGATCCGTTTGCTTTCCTAAATCTGTCAACACGTTTGATAAGCGATCGAATCGAGTCTTCGCGATGTTATCAAAACATGTCAATCTTAATTATTGCTCAACCTCCGTTTCAGTCGAGTACGTGTCTTTTTTTTTTAACAGACTGGACTCATACATGTTTGTCTTTGATCAAAGCCACATGCGATTACACATTTTTTATGTGAAGTTGCGTAATATTTCGAAGTTTCTGGAAGCATTCGTGCCAAAAACGTTTTGTGTCATCTCTTCAGTCCAGTTTTCGCAAGGGAAGAAGATTTCATTATATCTTAGAACCTTGAGGCATTAACATCTCTCTCTCTCTCTCTCTCCATCGCATAGCACTTTTGATCTTAAAGTAACGTAATGTAAATTGGTCACTCGTAACTTAGAATTTCATACTTTATATTTCTTAGAGTTTGTTTAGTGTTATTTAGTGTTTTTGTGGAATCTGAACAAACATTGTTTCGGAACGGCGCCTGGTTTTTGTGAAAGTGTGATACAAGCTGCAGCAAGAAAGAAAGAAATTGGTATATCAAAAAGGTAAAGTGTGTTATATTTTTATTAGTTGCAACTAATAACTAATAACGGTTAGGTAATAACTAATAACTAATAACAGATAGGAACAGTGGTTACCTAATAATTGATAGGAACTGTTGTTAACTAATAACAGATGGTTGCGAAGGTTTGGTAAAAACTGATGGTTACAATGCTTGAGTGAAAAGATTTACACTTTTACACATTACAAATTTTTTTGTGTTTTGTGTTTGTTTCAATTTGTGCATATTTCATTTTCTTGTTGAAGTGTGCCTTTTTATTTTGATACTGTCCACATTTTTCTGTATTTTCATTTGCATTCACAATTTAATTGACTTAGTTATTTTCATTGCTTAATCATTGCACCTTTAATTACATTTAACACTTATGAATTAACTTGCATTTACTTAGAATTCTTTTCAAGTTTTATTATTGTTTAGCACTTGTGAATTAATTTCAAATTTTCAATTATTGCCTAACACTTTTGAATTTTAATTAGACTAATTTAGTGGAATTTTGTGATAAATTAATTTTGATTTAATTTTACTTTACTTGATTCCAGAATTAATTAAACTTTACTTTGTTTTCAAGTAACAGTAATTTTCCCTAATATTGTGAATTTTACTTATAAGTTTTGAATTTAATAATAAATTTTTGTATTTAAAATTTCTATAAGTATTTCATTTCTAACCAGTATATTTGCATTTGATTATATTTATGATAGGTAGAAACATAGAGTGGTAATTGATTTGCTTTCCTTCAATTTACTTGAAGTGACTTAGAACCAGACTTCTGAAATCAGGGAAATACTTAGACTTTTAAAGTTGTTGATGGAGTGATGCCCTTTGATTAATTTAATTACTTACAAGATTACCTCACACCTGTTTTGATGAACTTAGTCTGATTTTCTGCAATACTGGTAAGTTGTTAAGGGATCACTGTTGCCTTTAGAGTATTCAGTACGTGTGATGAGGGTTCAGGTGTCTGGCTTTTGGTGAGGTAATAATTGATGAATGGTAACCAGATATTTGGCACTTCGTAACAATATATATATAAATATATTATATATATACATATATATTATATATTATATATATATATATATATATATATATATGTATATATAATAATATATATAAATAATATATATATATATATCAGTAATATAGTATTCATATAGCACAAAATGTCCTTTAATATCTAATTCGCTCTTCCTTTGAGTTGGCCGACTCCGAGGTGAGTGGTAGACTCACATTTAAAAAAGAAAAGTATGAATCAGGAAAAGAGAAGATGAAAAGAAATACTGCAGCTTGCTAGTGCGGGGTGAGCATCAACATTGAGAACAATACCTTTATGGCTGATGCTAATGGTATTTATCTTAATTCATGTGTGAATGAATAAGAACAACGAATTGCAGCTAGTTGTGACTTGTAACCTATACTTCTGCAGTAAAAAGGTTATATATATATATATATATATATATATATATATATATATATATATATATATATATATATATATATATATATATATATATATATATATATATAACCTTTTTATTGCAGAAGCATAGGTTACAAGTCACAATTAGTTGTAATTCGTTGTTCTTAATTCTTTCACGCATGAATTAGGATAAATACCATTAGCATATGCCATAAAGGTTTTGTTCTCAATGTTGATTTCTCTCCCTGTACGAGCAGTTTTTTTTTATTTGTTTTTTAACTGTTATTTATTTCGGTGAGATTTTTTTTTTTCGAAGTGATACCACCTGAGTTTTTATAGATATATATATATATATAATGATATAATATATATATATATATATATATAATATATATAGTTATATATAATATATATATACTTTATTCTTTATACATCATATATATATATATATATCTATATATACACACACAAAACTCAGGTATCACTTCGAAAAATAATCTCACCGAAATAATAAAAAAAGAAAAAAAACATGAGTCAAGGATGAGTCTCATTTCTATGCAATCATTCCAAAGACAGCGAAAGAGAGGGGAAAAAGAGAGAGATAAAAAATTGACGGTAGAGAGATACATAGGGAGGGAAAGATAAAGTAGAAAATTCTTCTCCTTACATTTCACACTCATCTTCTTAGGAATGATAAAGGAAGAAAACAGATAAGAAAGCAAAAACGAAAGTCCTAACCAGGCGCTAAACGTTTGCCACTTCCTACAACAGAGGAGGAGAATCAATTTGGTCCAGTCGCACGGCCAGATATTACCTTCTCTTTTTTTCCAGACGTTATGAAGGGGTAGAGTTCATCGCCCATGGAATGATAGAGAGAGAGAGAGAGAGAGAACAAAAAACTGTGAAGGTAGGAAATGGATGGACAGGTCGACAGTTCGGAGGGAATGTGCGTTCGAGTTAATATGATGGTTGATGGCTCGTTGGTCGAATTTCTTCCATTGTTTATATATATATGTATAATATATATATATATATATATATATGTATATATATATATATATATATATATATATATATATATATCTATATATATATATATATGTATGTATATGTATATATATATATATATATATATATATATATATATAATATATGTATGTATATATATAGCAATAAATAAATCTTTCAATCTAATATATATATATATATATATATATATATATATATATATATATATATATATATATGTATATATATATATATGTATATATATATATATATATATATATATATATATATATATATTATATATATGCAAAAATATATGTGGCTATCCTTTTGGAACTTCATGTCTAATATTCATGTTGCAAATAATCGAAGACGCTAAATGCTAATTTTTGTGGTTCTATTTGTGCGTAGATTAAGAGAAGAAGGTATGTTAGTTAATCTATTTAAGAAAAAACGTATGACATTTTAGTGAGCCAAAGTGAGAGAGTAAAGTGTGCAGGATTAATAAAGACAAAAAGGGATTACATTTTTGGGTGGCTAAGAGATACATAACTATGTACATGGTTCAAGAATGGAAATATGAGATAGCGACTTATTTGAAGAGTCCGAATCTTGGTTGGATCCGGAGAGCAAGAAAGAAGAGGATGGAAATGTTTGGTGATTTAGATGCAAAGGTTACTGAGAAAGAATGTACTCAAATGGACGCGAATAAAGATTCTCGAACAGAAATGCATTCTGAAACGGGATAGTTTCTCGGATATTTTCATGGTTTCTGATGAAACATAATTACTATTAATTAGAGAAACACCAAGAAAAGGTTACCAAATCAAGCGTTCGTGCAGAGTCGATGCATTTGTGAGAAAAGGAGAGTTGGGAGATGTATCAGATTATTATCTAGTTGGCGCCAATATTGAAATGGAAGGTAAATCCAGCTAAATAACAAATGTTCCAAAATTGAATACAAATTTAATTAGAGACGTGAGAACTTGCCAAGAAAATAGAGTGAACTGCTTTAGAGGAGAAGGCTCATATGAGCTAGAGTTAAAGATCCCACATTTAATGGAATGTATGTTGTAAATGCAAAGAGGTAACTGCTGAGTTGAGAAGATGTATTTGTTTGTATTGCTGAGTAGGAAAAAAATAAAATGATTATTAGAATACTATTTGAGATTTGATGAAGAGAAAAGGAGTGTCTGAGGTGCAGTAGTATGACAGTATATGAAATTGCCTGCACATATATGAACTGTTAGAGAAATAAAGTAGTCAAGAACAAGATAAATAAAATAAATATATTGTTCAAATACCAGGTAATTTATGACAAAAATATTTTAGAGGAATACTTATAAAGAGGAAGGATGACTGATTATTCTACGTAAAGTGGAATTCCAGCCATTGACATTTATAGACAGAAAATCTAATGGACAAACTGATCCCAGATTGAAAGATGCAAACGAAGGGACGCTCTCTGGATAGAGTTTGATGAAATAAGTCTTAAGAATAATTGTTGAATTTAGGAAGTCAAGTCTGAAGAATGCGATAATGAAATAGGTAAAAACAATTTGAGAATGTTTAATGGAAGGTAAGCTGTAAAAAGACAAATAAGTGGTTGAAGAATGAAATGGCGTCAAAAACCGAGAGGATGACTTGTGAGATGGTATGATATGGTGGTGATAGTATGGCAGAGTGGCTGACCACCAGTGTGTGTGACTTTGAAATCTGTATGAAGAAAAAATTCCAAGTAAATGGTCCAGAGGATTAAGAGGAAATGGAATAGGGGAAATGAAAAAATATTCTTATCACAATACTACTATGTGTTTTAGTCCAGAAATGAGATGCATGGATCAACGGTTTGTCTTAGCACAGTTTTCTATAAAGGCTCAGAGATTAAGATAATGCTGCGTGCATCGGACTAGTCTCTAGTAATAGAATATGTTTGTACTGATACAGATGCAAACTGGAGGGGGTTAGGAATGCGTAGTGAAACGGAAAATTTGCTTTGAGCAATGAGAAGGTCAATTAGGAGGTTTCAGGATGAAAGAGAAGCTAAGACATATTATAATCTACAGAAGGAAGACTGACTTATGAATGTAAAGACTATGTAGTAAAGTTGATTTGTCTTATGTCTTCATAATGACGTCAAATTTTAACAATGGAATGATGAGCGAAGCAGGGAAAGATCAGGAGCCACTATTATTATGGAAGTTTTTCGGTGCAGGGGTTTCACCCTTCATTTAGCAATTAAAGAAGAATGTCTCTCTCTCTCTCTCTCTCTCTCTCTCTCTCTCTCTCTCTCTCTTATATATCTCTATATATATAATATATATATATATATATATTATATATATATATATGCGTGGTATGTACTTAATATAACAGTAATACGTGATGCATACATGCAATGTATACCACACGGAAAATAAAAGATTGCTTATAAATCCTGACTGGCAAGGCTTACTTTCCTCGTGATGCATTTGCGTGCGCGGCGCACGCTATATGCATATATATATATATATATAGATATATATATATATATATATATATATATAATATATATATACATATATATATATATATATATATATATATATGTGTGTGTGCCTGCGTGTATGTTCAGAAACGTGCATAAATTATCTGATATATGTAAAATGTTTTTCAAAGTGAAGCAGCAATACCTACTCAAGAACATGGTAACTGACAATGAGGCCCCAGAAGCAAGCAAACCTACATCTCGCAAAACACTCGCAGCATCAGGTGACCGGAAAACTCAAATTGCCATCGTTATACCCACAGGCCTGACCTCTCATATAATATGATGATAGCACAATGGACAATGAGGAACATGATAGATGGAAGAACACATATTCCGTTTTCCCGTGTGATTTGTGCACGAATATCTGGGTCTCTTCCCAGTTTCCCATCCGGAAAAAACAGGTAAAGGGCGGATGGAAATCTCTTGGCCTAGATCAGTATATCTCCACTCCAGGTGTATTGAAAGAGGAAAACCCACCTAGCCTCCAGGCTCGTTGAACATTTGTTACGCCTAAGTCACAGTTATGCATACCTGATTTCACAACTACGATATTTACTCTGGAATTCAGGAATTGCTGTCTTGAGTGACAGTAAGCCGCCAAGATTATTATCAATTCTCCTCTCGTTTCTCTTTTTCCTGTTACCTTTTATTCCCTTTCTTTCTTCCTTGAGGCCGTCTCCCGATAACAGATTCTTCCACGGATAAATCCCACTCTTTTTCTGCTATCTTGTTTATGTTTCCTTGTGGCACTGAGTTAGATAAAGACATTAGGTCGATCTACCAGTCGCTCTTTGCATAAAAAAATTTCTTGTAAAGCAACTTGAGACGAGCAACATGAATAATTAGTGGCTTAAAATACACTCAATGAAAATGTGTCATATTTGTCAAAAGACATTTTTCTCTTACTAATTCCAGTCATACTCAAAAAGACTTTTATAGCTGCTTAAGAGTGTCATTACTTTTACCTCCTCAGACATCCTGGTACTATCAATATTGCTATGATAGCCAACAGAGTGACAAATGGAGCTGAAGCGTTGGAGCTGCAGTAAATCTCCCAGAAGAAATGCATCTATGTAGAGTTTTCTAGTCACATTCGCCATTTTTATACCTTTTAATAGCCCCAATAATCTCTTAACTTCTCTATCTCCTAATAATCTTGCTACTGAAAGCCTTCAAATCCGAAGAGAAATGAATTAAGTGACTCTCCTTCCCTGGTGGTGTTCGAACCTACATTGGTGAGAAGACTGCAGAGAGCGCTCACCCACAACACCCCAAGAAATACAAAGCATGTTTCAAATCCCACAAGGAAAGGAGAACTTCTTCCTTCATTTCCTCCCAGATTTCAAGTCTTTCAGTTATTTTCTAGCAGAGTATTCTGCCACACCCTCTTCATTTCTTGTCTTACTTATCATTTGTACGTCGCTATCATAATCCCTCGGTATTAAGTGGAGAAATTTGTAAAATCTTTACATTTTATTTTCGTTTACCGTTCTGAGCTCATGAGTAACCCGGATATGAATGAACTGAAAAAAGATATATTATTTCACATCAAAGCAATGTATGTTATTTGACCAGTATATAATATAAAAGTGATACATGGTATTTAAATATATTATTGTACAGTTCAATGGAAAGCCCTAAAATCATACATTTTTTTTCTGTCTTACATTTTTACAAGTGCGAGCGTGATCTTGATTATGGGGAGCTTACGTGAATTGCAAGTAACAATCAATAAAGGAAAATTGATGAATTTCTCATTATAAACTGTCTTTATTCAGAACAAGCATTCTCACAGACTTTACAAAATCACATTATATAAATAAATATCAAAAGGACACTTGCATACCAGAAAGTAAATAACAAAGAAATAAATACTATATACAATAAAGTCTCAGAAAATTGAACTAACAATGTAATAGTACATAAAAATAACATAATTAGTTGTATTCATCTTTTCATAGATATTAGTAAATTGTTTAAACAAGCTTCACTTGTCGAATTATTTTGTCACTGGAGAAAACGCCATTTTAGCTTGTTAGTTATGTATAGTAAGCAAAATCTGGTGAAATTATGAATATAAAATCATTGTTATTTATCATACGATTTTCTCTAACGAATGTCATGTCCAATCTATTTTGACATTTTCAAGTATCAAAGTTATATTTTCTAATCGCTTACCTATCGTGGAAAATATCTCTGCTGTATTGCTAAGTCACAAAAGCCTTAATATCACTTTCACTTGACTGAGTGATTAACTTCGGTTCTTATCTTTTAGTATAATAATAATAATAATAATAATCATAATAATAATAATAATAATAAATAATAATAATAATAATAATAATAATAATAATAATAGCTTGCTTCTTAAAATGGAGGAACATATCCACAGTTGTGTATATGAACATATATTTAAAGATAAATTTGTACGGATAGCTTTCGGGAATTTCGGGAATCTAGTCGATCCTCCCTATCAGTAGATTCCCGAAAGGTATCTGAACAGATTTATCTATAAATATATGTTAATATACACAACTGTGAACTTGTTTCTCCGGTAATAATAATAATAATAATAACAATTTTAACGTCAACACTGATGTACTCTGATATATAATTATATATCAGAGTACAGCAATGTACTCTGATATATAATTGTGGATTTTTATGACACAGATTGTTCTTCACGAGATTGTGAATCTCTTAACAACAACAACAACAACAACAACAACAATAATGATAATAATAATAATAATAATGATAATAATAATAATAATAATTGTGTATTTAGCATGTTCTATTGAAGCAGCAGTCTCCTGCATTAGAATAATAATAATAATAATAATAATAATAATAATAATAATAATAATAATAATAATAATAATAATAATAATAAGCTCACATCCTTTTATGTCTATATTGCTTGCTAGAAGTTGCTTCCCCTTTCGTTACATAAGTATATTTCATTCATTTTCAATTCGATACAAGCTTCAACTGCACTGCAGTTTATTATGTCAGTCCTCTTGTGAACTTAGTTTTGTCTATTCAAGTCTTAATACTTTTTCAAATTAAGATCAACCTTCCACATAAAGAATATGATAAATCTTGATTTCTATAACATTCGCGTTTGACTGATCATGATTCATCATGGCTGAATAAACAAGATAACAAAGGAAAATTAACAAAGAAGAACGAGTAACGCGAATGCAGAGCAATAAAATTATAGATAGTTGCAGTTACATTACACATAAAAACTGCGTCAGGAATCAAGAGAAAATTGAAAAAATTTAACAAAATAGAAGAAGAAGAAGAAGAAGAAGAAGAAGAAGAAGAAGAAGAAGAAGAAGAAGGAGAAGAAGAAGAAGAAGAAAGGCTAACAAAAGAAAAGAAGAAGAAAAAAAAGAGGACAAGAGTTGAACAAAAACAAAAAAAAACAAGATAAAAATAGAGAGAAAAATAAATCAATTTGAATCGTCTAAGGCGAACCGCCAGATATGGCATCTAGAGGCGACTTTATGGTTGACGGCAGTCCGTATTTCGGTTGACAGACGCAGCCGGACTCCACCAGCACGTAGTCTTGTCCGGTTAGGGTGACCGGACCGAGGGGGATGACCAGGAACAGGTATGGCACGTAGGTCTGCACGCACGAGCCGTGCACGATGTCGCATTCATCCGATCTGCGAGAGATGAACCACAATTAGATAAGATGTCTGAATTAAGAGAACAGACAAATAATTAAAATAATTAACCATAAATGATTAATTAAGACAACATAAATACGATACAATTAGAAAGAAGAATTGAACATTAAATAATTAGTCTTTCTTTTTACCTGAGAGACAAAAATTAATTTTAAAAAGAACTACGACAGTAATGGATGATTACTAAAAAAAAAATTCTAATGAATGACGTCACTAATCAAATCTCAGAGATAGCGAAGAGTAGAAAAAAAACTAAATGGATAAGAAAACAATAAGGAATGTTAAGTTAACTGATGCTATCTTACTAATCCTTTCTATGAGAAAGAGAAGGAAAATCACAATGAAAGTAATATGATATCAAGTATTAATAAAATATGTAAATAACGTCACACTCACTTCATATACGACAGAAAATATACATAGCTTAATAATTAACCAATAAATAAAGACCATTTATTAAATTCCGTGATAAGTGACTTGATTTACGGTTTCATGGAATAAGAGAAACATTAATAGAACAATGAACTTCTAAATATTAAAATCAATAAGGCGTGATCCGACCTCCAGCTTACTCAGGATGCGTGCAAGATTTTCCCCTCACACATAAGTTGCAAACATTATATTCCTAACTTAACGTAAATTAAAACTTGCTAAAATCTACAGTCAACTAGTCTTGTTCCACCAACGAAAATTAAAATAAATGCGCTATATTTTATTAGAAATAAATTTTCTGTACTGTTTAACATGCACATTATTTATTCCAAAAAAATTCATTATTCTAAATAAATCATAAATATCCTATCCTAAA
>NC_087209.1:36945802-36950802 GCF_015104395.2 Macrobrachium nipponense | reverse complement strand
TTTAGTTCACAGATGCAATCTTATAAACATAAGCTTATAAATGTGATCTTATAAATGTAAGCTTATAGACGTGAAGAAAACAAGCTTGTAAGTGTAAGCTTATAGACGTGAAGAAAATAAACTTGTAAGTGTAAGCTTTTAGACGTGAATAAAACAAGCTTATAAATGTAAGCTTATAGTCGTGAAGAAAACAAGCTTATGAGGGTAAGCTTAAAGACGTGAAGAAAACAAGCTTATAAGTGTAAGCTTATAGACGTGAAGAAAACAAGCTTATGTAAGCTTATGACGTGAAAGAAACAAGCTTTAAGTGTTAAGCTTATTGACGTGAATAAAAACAAGCTTATTAAGTGTAAAAAGCTTATTGACGTGAAGAAAACAAAACTTGAAGTGTAAAGCTTATAGACGTGAATAAAAAGCTTATAAATGTAAAAGCTCAATTAAGACGTGAGAAAACAAGCTTATGAGTGAAGCTTAATAAGCATGAAGAAAACAAACTTATAAGTTAAGCTTATAGACGTGAAAAAACAAGCTTATAATGTAAGCTTATAGACGTGAAGAACAAACAAGCTTATTTGAGGGTAAAGCGTATTAAGACGTGAAGAAAACAAGCTTTATTAAAGCGTAAGCTTATAGGACATGAAGAAAAACAAGGCTTAGAAAGTGTAAGCTTATAGACGTGAAGAAAACAAGAATTATAAGTGTAGCAAGGCTTCATAGACGTGAAGAAAACAAGCGTTATAAGTTGTTAAGGCTATTGGACGTTGAAGAAAACAAACTTGTAAGTGTAAGCTTAAGAAAAACGTGAATAAAACAAGCTTATAAATGTTAAGCTCATTAGACGTGAAGGAAAACAAGCTTAAATGAGGTAAGCTTATAGAACGTGAAAGAAAAAAGCTTAAATGAAATTAAAGTTAAGCTTATAGACGGTGAAGGAAACAAAACAAGCTTATAAGTGTAAGCTATTATAGGACGTGAAGAAAACAAAACAAAGCTTTATAAGTGTAAGGATTATAGACAGTGAACCGAAAAACAAGCTATAAAGTGTAAGCTTATTAGACGTGAAGAAAACAAGTTCTTTTGTAAGAAAATCTTATAAGACTGTTGAAGTGAAAACAAGCTAAAAGTGTAAACTTATAGACATGAAGAAAAAACAAAAAAAAGGCTTATAATCTGTAAGCTTATAGACGTGGAATTAAAACAAGCTTTATAAGTGTAAGCTTCATAGACGTGAAGGAAAACAAGCTTTATAAGTGTAAGGTTATTATGACATGAATAAAACAAGCTTATTACAATGTTTAAGCTTCATAGACATGAAGGAAAAACAAGGATTATAAGTGATTAAACGCTTATAGACGTGAAATAGGGAAAACAAGCTTATGAAGTGGTAAGCTTATTTAGACGTGAAGAAAACAAGCTTCTTATAAAAGGTGTAAGCTCTTAGAGACATGGAAGAAAACAAGCTTATACAAGTGGTAAGATTATAGACGTGAAAAGAAAAACAAGCTTATGAAGTGTAAAAGCTTATAGGACATCGAATAAAAACAAAAAAAGCTTATGAATGTGTAAGCTTATAGACATGGAAGAAAACAAGCTTAACAAAGTGTAAGTTATTATAGACGTGAAAGAAAAACAAGTTTATAAGTGTAAGCTTATGAACGTGGAATAAAACAGCTTATAGAGTGAAGACATGAAGAAAACAAGTTTATAAGTGTAAGCTTATAGACTGTTATAGCACATGAGAAGAAAACAAGGCTTATAAAGTGTATGCTTATAAGAACACGTAAAGAAAACAAGTTATAATGTAAGCTTATAGACATGAATAAAACAAGCTTATGAATGTAAGCTTATAGACATGAAGAAAACAAGCTTAAAAGTGTAAGCTTATAGACGTGAAGAAAACAAGCTTATAAGTGTAAGCTTATAGACGTGAAGAAAACAGGCTTATAAATGTTAGCTTATACACATGAAGAAAACAAGCTTATAAGTGTAAGCTTATAGACATGAAGAAAACAAGCTTATAAGTGTAAGCTTTTACACGTGAAGAAAACAAGCTTATAAGTGTAAGCTTATAGACGTGAAGAAAACAGGCTTATAACTGTAAGCTTATAGACATGAAGAAAACAAGCTTATAAGTGTAAGCCCATAGACGTGAAGAAAACAGGCTTATAAATGTAAGCTTATAGACGTGAAGAAAACAGGCTTATAAATGTTAGCTTATACACGTGAAGAAAACAAGCTTATAAGTGTAAGCTTATAGACGTGAAGAAAACAAGCTTATAAGTGTAAGCTTATACACGTGAAGAAAACAAGCTTATAAGTGTAAGCTTATAGACGTGAAGAAAACAGGCTTATAACTGTAAGCTTATAGACATGAAGAAAACAAGCTTATAAGTGTAAGCCCATAGACGTGAAGAAAACAGGCTTATAAATGTAAGCTTATAGACGTGCAGAAAACAAGTTTATAAGTGTGTAAGCTTACAGACGTGAAGAAAACATTCTTGGACACTTACACTGGATAAGGTTTACCATTGGGTCCTGCTTCAGTCGGGTCGGCCAGGGCGTTGCCCCAAGTGTATCGCCCCACCTCGGCCTTCCCTAGGCCTATGCAGGCGACTGCCAGTATGAGGAACTTCATGATCTGGAAAAGAATCGGACGCTTGACTTTCATTTCGAAGAAGGTTATACATTAGATGATAATGGTTATGAATGATATAATTCATGTTGTCTGCTGTTTTATATGTCAATATATTTACACGAAACGTTCTGAAGTCCGTTCATCTTTATAAAAATCTTTCTACATTCTACTTTTCGTTTATTACTTCAGTGCGATAATAATAATAATAATAATAATAATAATAATAATAATAATAATAATAATAATAATAATAATAATAATAATAATAATAACACGTGTACGGCATTTATAATTCTTGTTTAAGTAATGCACTCTTTTTTTTAAACAAATTCCACTCTGAAACTTAAGCACTTTTGCCACCCACGTATATTAGCCTGTGAGAACATACGTATATTTCAAACAGATATACCCACACACACACACACACACACACACACACACACACACACATATATATATATATATATATATATATATATATATATATACATACACACGCATACATACATACATATATATATATATATATATATATTATTATATAATATATATATATGTGTGTGTGTGTGTGTGTGTGTGTGTGTGTGTGATGTATGCATATATCCATAACAAGATAGAAAATTGATCAGGTTTATATTATGAACAATATGAAACAAGACAGATATCGACAAATAACATGAAATGTTGAGTGGACAAAGAATATGAAAAAGTTCCTAAAGTGATTCAGACTCAACCGAACGCAACCGGCGCACTCAGCTCTCGATGACGCCGTTCATTCCTGGGTTTTGGGGAATCTTTTGATAGCGTTCATCTCCTTCCCTTCTCTCACTAAAGGAAAGACTAAGACACGTTTAAATCTATGGTTCTTTAATCTATAACTCTCCTCCCACAGCCGCTGACAGTTATTGCATAAAAATATACCGATTCTATTCCTGGAGGTTCCAGTGATTTGATTGCCCATCTGTCACCGATATTTACAGACTTCTAAAGGTCCCATTTAGACATTCCAGTCGAATTTCACCGAGGGAGATAAAAGGAGAGAAACTGATAGGTTTGAGGAACAAAGGTCAGGCAGCGAGATGCTGAAAGTGATACAGTAGCTCTTAACCCCTGGCTTGATCCCTTTCCAGCAGCCTGTAAAGGATCGGATCCTTAAGATAAGAGGATCGAGTATCGGCTGCTTCCTCAGTCACTTGTAGGTCTATGGCGGGAAAGAGTTCTACGTCATTATGATGACTCACTCGCGCGCTTTCCCTCTCTCTATCTTTCTCTGTCATTGGAATACTTTTAATTTCCTAGAAATTGAAACAGTGGTAATACTAATGTGACTATAGGAAATCTTCGCTCATTATCCTTGCTTGTATGTCTGTCTTATCATATTATCCAGATGGTCACATCAAATTCCCATTAGTGTAAACGAGCAAACTTAGTTTGCTTTTCCCCTTAAGCAGGAGAGAGAGAGAGAGAGAGAAGAGAGAGAGAGAGAGAGAGAGAGAGAATTTGGAATAAGAGAAGAAAATATTGCCATCATTGCCTGCTTTCCGATAATCGCCGTGCTTTAAGCTAAATCACCTTATTCACTTAAGAGAATAAGAGGATAAGAATCTTTCGATGTGTAAATACACACACACACACACACACACACACACACACATATATATATATATATATATATATATATATATATATATATATATATATATATATATACATATATATGTATATATATATATATATATATATATATATATATATATATATATATATATATATGATATTTTATATCAAAAGTACGGTAAACAAAGATTACCCAACGATCATCATTTGCCTGTTTTATTTCACCGGCTTTGAGCCCTTCACATCAATGTTGAAATATCCATTGTAATTGTAATCTGTTATAAGTGTAGAAACCATACTTTCACGCCGTTGTTGTTCCCGTAATAGACTTTACATATATATAATATATATATATATATATATATATATATATATATATATTATATATATTATATTACGGGAATAACAACGTCATATATGGTTAAATAAACACTATAGCCACGCGGAAAGATCAAACAACGGATTGAAAGATCTTTCTTTTAAGCATTTTTTTTACCCTATTGTATGAAAGTATTGCATTTACATTGAATATGTTTAACATCGATGTGATGATCTCAAAGCCGTTGAAATAAGAGAGACGAAAGTTTTTTTTTTTTTTTTTTTTTTTTTAGATTGTTCAGGATCACATCACGGCAAGTGTACGTATATCCAAAATATGGATTGGATAACACTTGTCTTTGTCTACTTCTATGATGGTCTGTGTTTCGTTACCCTGGTTATCAAGATTAACAATAAGTAAAGCTAACTG
>NC_087209.1:36903302-36940802 GCF_015104395.2 Macrobrachium nipponense | reverse complement strand
TGATCTTATCGATTGTGTCATCTGTTTACCTTCGTAATGAGCTTGATCGCAAACATTGCATTATATTTTCTGATTTATAATGACACGTCAATTGTCTTCTTTAAAAACTTGAAAGCAATTGGCTAAGCTCATTTTGCTGAGTTGTCACTTGTCATCATGCAAAATTAGATACGAAATAATTTAATACATTTTTCAAACAGTTGATTCAGATCTATTGGTCTCTTGCTAAATCTCGCAATATAAAATTGATTAATATTTTTTTCGAGCTGCAATTCAATGCTGGTAGCCTTCTTATAGTAATTGCTTGTAATTAATAATTAATTAATCTTGTTCATGAGGTAGTCTTCTCTTACCTAAACATGATTTCTTCCTGTAGTTCATTTGATATACGAATATAATCTCAAGAATTACAAAAGTTTCCAAATATCATATAACCGAAGAAAATATAATTATTAATTGAAAATGACGAAAGTTACTAATCACTCCGGCATCTTGTTGAGACTTGTGGCCCGTCATTGCCCTCAGTAATAATGTACAAACTAAAATGAAGTAAGTGATTTCACTTCTGAAAAACCACTTCGGGAGGTTACGTAACGTAACGCCTCTCACCACTTGCCCGTGAACAAATTTGTAGAATGAATGTACCTTAGTCCGAGCTCCAGGACGGTGCGTAACATCCGTGGGTCGGGTCTTTTCGTCTCGACCTCTTTTAATACACTTGAATTCTTAAAATAAATACACAGTTAAATGAAATCTCCAGTGATTAACAGATTGATTTGAAAAACAAAGACACTAATAATGACGAAAAGCAAATTAATCTTGTAGTCTTGGAATGACGTCACCTTCACTAATCAGTATTTGAAATAGGAAATGAAAATTTGAAGTAGGAAATGAAAAAAGTTAATAAAAGACAAGGACATGCTGGTGGCTTCCCTAAGGGTGTGTGGTCTGTGAGGAAGTGATTCACCCGGAAACATCTGTGTATGCATGAGAGAGAGAGAGAGAGAGAGAGAGAGAGAGAGAGAGAGAGAGAGAGAGAGAGGAAATTCATCCAGAAAAGAGGACATTCAGACAGTCATCAGCTAGTGATCTTACACGTACACAATGCTTGAGACTGATGCAACCGGGAGAGAGAGAGAGAGAGAGAGAGAGAGAGAGAGATGTCTTTGCTAATTCCTGAAAAGATGCATGCTGTTTAATCTATAATTACAGCGTTAAATGTTTGTTTCACATGCAGACGGAAACAGACAGCCAGAGTATGTGTGTACTGCTACTCTTTGAAAAGATACAAACTTCTCGTTCTTTTAGTAGACAGGATATTAAATGTTTAACTGAGAGAGAGAGAGAGAGAGAGAGAGAGAGAGAGAGAGGGAGAGTTACAAGGATTAGGATGTCTCAAAGACTTGTTAGTCCTCCTGAGGAGACCTCGTGTGCTCTCTTATCTCTAGGAGCAGGTTTTACTGTTCATTCACAGTGTCCTAATGATTTTGTCTAGCTTTCTTTTAAACTCTTTCACATTGTTGCTGTTAACAGCTTCTGGTGGCAGTCTATTTCATGTGTCACATATCTTGTATTTAAAGAATTTCCCACAATCGGATGTGTTGTATCTCTTCAGTTCTAGTTTCCATCCAATATTTCTGATCTGGTTTTCGTTTAACGTAAATAGGTTAGTCTACTTTACTTATGCCTTTCAGTATTTTGAATGTTTCTATTCGTTGTCCTCGCAATCGTCGTGTTTCTAAGCCATACATGTTCAGGATTTCTCGTCGTCTTTGGTAACCTATTTGCCTGATGGTTGGCTAGGCAAGCTACCGTCAAATCAATAAGTATAATACGAACTCATTTCTGTTAGAGGAAAAGAGAGAAATCCACAAGAAAGCACACAAATAAACAATAAAAATAGTAAACACACTCAGTTGTGGAACACCAAGATTATAGGTTACTGAGGGGAACTTCATAATTACGGGAAAAGTAGTTTAGACCCATTACGCTCTACGGTAACAGCACCTCAACCCGGTAGTGCTCCCTCGTTTGCCTAGGAACTCTGAGCGGATCACCCTCATTTCCTCATGCTTCATAGGGCAAGGGCGTGGGCGGACGACGTCAGTCGTGGGCGTCGCTCAGAGGGGTGCTAACGATTTTGGGAGTGTACGTAAGTGTATGTCACTTTACGAAACTTCAGGTGGATTTAGAAGGGAGAATGAGTTTCCATGTTTCTTCTCCAGTCATTTGATTTCCTTCATCACTTCATTGACGCAAATAGTCTCATTATCCTTTCCGATAACAACAATGTGTTCTATTATGCCTCAGCGCTGAAAAATTAGGCAAGTTGAGAAAAACAAAAACGTCATCTCCTTTAGGTTTCAAATAGAATCCGTCACCTGACAATTTGAGGATATGTAGTACACGTCAGCTCTGCCAATTTGTCCGAAAGCTAGTCTGACGACTAGAGAGTCTCGTCTTATTGCTGACTAACCACATAAGCAACAGATGCCTTACTTGAAATCAAAGGAATGAGAAGGTAGCATTATTCTAGACATTATTTGACTTGCTACTAAACAACTCTTCCCTGGCGAACTAAGCAAACAGATTCACGCACACAAGCAGTCATGTTCCGAACAAAGTCCTTTTCTCTGGGCTTGGCTCCAGAGCATTGGTTTTCGACCTCCTTCATACCGCGACCTCTTATGAGCAACTCGGTATGACCGATGGACCCCCTTTTAAATCTTTTATTCAGTAATATGTAGGGTTACCACATTTTCATCAACCAAAGACAGCTCAAAAGGAATCTATGATGGCTCCCAAACCTATCTACTACACGTTTTTATTTATTCCTCCTTCCAAATGTGTTAGACATTTTTTCTCGGACGTGTCACAAGTTTTATCTGAAAATATTTGTTTTTCTTTGTTTATTTATTTATTCATCTTTTATTTTTATTTATTTATTTATTTTTCTTATCTATTTTTCGCTTCTGCTTCCAAATCTGTTATGCCTTTTGCCTCTGACGGGTCCAAAGTCTATCGGCAGACATGATTTTTCACTGTTGACTTGCCGTATACACACGTTCCCACTGAACACTGAAACATTGTTGGGTGACTGACTGCTTGTCCCGATCATTCTGGGACGCTTATCTGCCTGACCGGGACACCCAGGACAAGGCATCAATTCCGAGACGAGTCCCAACTAAACCGGGACTTGCGGTAACGCTAATCATATGTAATGTCCTAGTGCGAAAAATAGCAATGCACTGTAAGAAATTTGCTACTTGCATTAAAAAGATATTATTATAGCTATTTCTGTTAAACAAGTTAAATTATAGATTGTTTTGGCCTGATGAATTGAATTGGATATAGAATTTAGGCCAAATACCAAGCACTGGGACCTATGATATCATTCAGTGCTGAAATGAGAACTGACTGTAAAAGGTTTAAAAGGTGTAACAGGAGGAAAACCTCAAAGCAGTTGTACCATGAAACAACTGTGAGGAGAGGGTGGAAAGTGAGATGGAGGAAAATGAATATGAAAGGAGGTACAGTATAAAAGGAACGAAAGGGGTAGCAGCTAGGGGCCGAAGGCACGCTGCAAAGAAATTAAATCATGCCTACATTGCACTGCGTGAGGTGCACTGACGGCCCTACCTCTCTTTCGGGGGTTTTGGCCTGATGATCAGGTGTTGCTTTGTGGTAACGGCGGTGAAACTACAATAGCCTTATGATTACCTTATGATTAGATATTATTTAATATCACATATGTAATGGCAGAACTAATTCACTCAAAAGCTAATCAAGTATATTTACAAAATAAGGTCAAACAAACTGTTGAACGAAAACTTATCTATTGGCTAAAACATAACCTCGCTTAAGAACGATCTCGCGACACCCAGATAAAAGACTGGCGACCCCCAGGTTGGAAATCTCTGCTCTACAGGTTTTAGAAGGAACAAACGCATCATCATCGAAAAGAGATAACTTTTGGCCAATGAATTACGTTTAATTTCTTAGTGAAAAGAAGATTCTGCTTTCCAGGTGCATTATATATATATATATGTATATACATATATATATATATATATATATATATATACACACACACATATATATATATATATGTATGTGTATGTATGTATGTATGTATGTATGCATGTATGTAAATGTATATATATTATATGTGTGTGTGTGTTTCTAACAAGGTATTTATTCATTAATGATATTGGAATCACTTGTTCCTCCTGTCCACTTTCTTCGTGAATGTCAGAAGGAACACACACACACACACACACACACACACACACATACATATATATATATATATATATATATATATATATATATATATTATATATATATATATATATATATGGGCTGCCATTGAACGGTAAGTCATACGCACACGCACACACGCATACATATACACACATGCCACGCAATATATATATATATATATATATATATATTATATATTTATATATATATATATGAGTGGCATGTGTGTATATGTGTGTATATATATATATATATATATATATATATATATATGAGTGGCATGTGTGTATATGTATGTGTGAGTGCGTGTGCGTATGACTTACCGTTCAATGGCAGCCCATCCTTCCCAGCTGTAGTGATTAGGTAAGCCGGTACTTAACCTCTGTCCCATTCCCATGGAATGCAATGTCCCATTGTATTTTAATTTTGTTGCCGGATATAACAATTACAGCCATTTGTCGGACGGATACGTTCACTTGTTACGTTGCCCGTTCGATCAGTTGTGATTGTCATGTAAATGAGAAATGAATTGTGTAAAAGGACAATTTTTATAGATAGGCTGATAAGAGAAGAGTTTCATAATTCGTCAAGGTTTTATTCTGTCTGAAATTTTCCCTTGCCGGTGTTGCTTCGTGGAAAACTCTGTTACCTCGTCCTTTTACTTTAATGTATATATATATATATATATTGAAATATCATTATTTTTTTTAATGAAGTAACGTTGTCGTTGGTCGGTACGTGAATAGGTGACTACCAATGTATACTCCATGTTTTTGGGTTGAGTCCTTAAAAATCGATGAGTAGAAACTTCCAATAAACCTTGTGGTCTGTTGTAAGATTTTTCCGGGTGATGAATTTCCACTTAGCGATATTGAATCATCGAATTTAGTTCAGAAAGCATTACATTTATGTCTTGAATGTTAGGTCTAAATAATCTCTACATCATAAAATGTTAGGGTTTATACATTCGCTCAGCTTTTATTGTGTGTAACAATAATAGTCTACGGATGATGAACTCGCGCTCTCAATGGTCCCTATGTGAGAGTGTAAGTGAATTTATTTTAACCCGAGGTTTGGAACCGTACATTATTTCCAACCCGTCTCGATCCTCTCTTATATTACCTTTATTTTTTGCAGTAAAGAAACAATTCATATGATAAAAGTGTTATAATCAGGCCGTGGTAAAACAATGATAAAGATATGCAACAATGCATAACCGTCAGCAATATTAGAAGGATACCTACAAGTTTCGTAAGTGTTATGAATTTCAGCAAACGAATCTCACATTAGTACCTGCAGTTGTCGGTAACCACCGAGGTCAGGTGAGTTGCGTTGTTTATTATATTTGCTTTAACATTTCGGTAAACTTGTTTAACTACCGGTAACAATGCCTTCTTAACGAAATGATCACATTAACCTGTCGAATATGCTTCTTCATTTCCAAAAGTTCTCTCGCGTTTTGAGAAAGAATTCCGATTCCACTGTAGATTTTAACCCTATTTTTCATCAAAAGCCTTTATGCTCAGAATCTTGAAACAAACTTTTACCATGATTTCACAACTGGTGCCCTACAGCCTCACTGATTATTATCCCTTCTATTGATGCTAAGCAGACCAAAAATCGCCATTTAGAAAGCCCTTGAAACATTTTGAATACGGAATATTCCCCCAAAATAACTGACTGATTTTATAAATACGTTGCGCTTGCAGGCATTAAGGACACGTCCATTATTTCGGGAAAAAATCGCATATTAATTCTTGCCTGCGAGACCCCGACCGACGCCTTGATCTGTCTGATGCATCTGAAACAATTCTAATAAGCGGAATCTCCTTTGTTCGAGAAGTGATGTGAAGGTCGCAAAGAAGAAGGAGATTCTCCGGTTTCGAAGGAAAAGAGTTGTTAGAGTTCCTCTTCAGACGTCATTCCCTTATTGTATTCTGCTTTCTGCTCTCTCTCTCTCTCTCTCTCTCTCTCTCTCTCTCTCTCTCTCTCTCTCTCTCTCTCTCTCCGTGACCCATAAAGCGCAGACATTCTTATGAAGCAAGCTAATAAGATTTGAATCTAAATCATGGGATGCAACAAGATGATTGAACTTACTGAGCACATTTTCACATTTTTAATGAAGCATTGATGCTTAACATCAGTCGTCACTTGAAATTTATTGAATCACTTTTGAATGAATGATTCATAAAGATTATCCTTTTTCATTAACTCTTTCTTTTATAGTTCTCTTTTTTTTTTTTTTTTACTCTAGGTTTCTTGCCCAACATTACTTATTATCTTCTTGTGCTCTTGAAATGCTAGTAATGTCCTTCCTTATCAGACCCTTTCTCAAGAATATTTCACGGGGAAATCATAATAGAACGCAGGAAGAACCAAAATATTAAATTACAATAAGCGTTATGCGAAGACAAAATAAAGACATAAAACACTAAATAATATTGATAAAAATACGAAATAAATAAAACATTGATAAAAATACGAAAAAAAAAATTATATGTAAACGGATACCAATAGAAAGGGAAAAAATTGCTCAGGAAATCCCAAATATTTTACACAACAACGTGATCAAAATAACGACAAAACAATATTAAAGAAATGAAAATCAAAGGTAAGCTGGAATACTTAAGTTTTTTAAATCAATCTCACGATTACGTTTGTATTTTTTTTTGAGTTTCACTGTTCTAGTGTTAAATTATCAAATCCACAATTCTTTTGCATACGTGAACATGCAAAAAATATGTCAATTCGATATCAGTTTACAAGGATTTTAAAATCATAGGCCGACTCCTAACGACCACAACTGGCAATTTTGGAATCGCTTTTTATTAAAACACTTGTCCCTCAAACTAAATACTCAGACCACCTCGACACCTCTATACCTCTCGTGAGTTTAAGTCGAAGCTGATCCTGGCCCGAACTGTCACTCGGTCTGTGCCCTCAGCACCATTTAGTAAACTCTCTTCCTTTTTATTGTACTGATGATTTTATGTTGTATGTAAAAAACTTTTTATTCTTTCATTTTATTCCGAGTCTGTTTTTTTAATGTATGTTTCTTTTATTATATAGCTTTGAAAATGGGACTAAACGTCTTGAAACGTCGCAAGCTAAATAAGTACTTTGCAAAGGAATGAAGAATTGTCCTTCCCCTTCACACCAAATTGCTATATATATATATGTCTGTGTGAGTGGGTTTCTTTGTATATATATATATATATATATATATATATATATATATATATATATATATATATATATTATATTACACTTCAACGGCCCAAAAACAAATTTGTTTTTAGATTGTGTAGAAATCTCGATTCCACCACCCAACCAACTGAGAGAGACCCCGGAGTAAAACAAAACGAGGGACTCGAAGACACTTTGTCCAAAAAATTAAATTTTTATATAACCTAATCAAAATTCTATGAATTCAGTTACTTTTGAACATTGACGACAGCTGTCGAGTCCTCTGAGAGGTCGTCTTAAGAACAGATGTTCGTAAAAGAGTCTGTGAATTGTTATCGGACTACTTTCATTTTCCTCGCTATTTCCCCCTGTATGGGAAATGTCTTCTGCAGATGCTGCCTTTCCTTCATTCAGCAATTATTCCTGAAAAAAAAAAGTTTTAGTATATCTTAGTTTTACCAGACCACTGAGCTCTCCTAGGGCTGGCCCGAAGGATCAGATATTTTTAGGTATCTAGGAACCAACTGGTTACTTAGCAACGGGACCTACAGCTTATCGTGGGATCCGGACCACATCGAGAAATGAATTCCTATCACCAGAAATAAATTCCTCGGATTCTGTGTTGGCAGAGCAGGGAATCGAACCCGGACCCTGTGATCGGTAGTCGAGTATGTAACCGACTCGCCCAACGAGGAACTCATTATTCCTGGAATGAGGCTGCTAGCCCCACGGCCTTCCCCAAAGGGATCTACAAAACTATGGCAGCCGTCATGTCGTGGTTGTCACCGACAGAAGAAATTTTTTTTTCCGCACCAACAATTCCACTTTTTTTTTTTTTTTTTTTCCAACTTCGCTGATCAGACAACCGCAGCACAGCGAGCGTCATTATTATCAATTTAATGGAGATGCGTCTTCCTTAACCTTTTAAGTCGCTCCCAGCGAAACCCTATAGGGCTTTTAGCTCCTGGCCTAAATTTCGTATTGGCCCATTCAAAACCAGTTTCCGAAGTGCCGTTATAACTGTCATTTCTGAAAACCAGTTTGAGCGGAAAAGACAGCCTCTTCTATTCCTTTCGTTTCGGCGATAATGACGATCTGATTTCTAATAATATACAGTTCTTGGTGTTATAATGAGAGAATAACGAAGTGTGATGCCATCGTGAATAGATCTCGTAATGAGAGAGAAGCTCTTCTCGTCCTGCATTGGAAATAGTATGCTTTCAGACGAACCACAATGAGATTGGCAGGTGTCAATATAAATTTACATCTTCAAGGAGTATTGCGACTTTGTATTTAAGGACTATTTTTGCGATATCAAGGTGATATATATATATATATATATATATATATATATATATATATATATATCTATATATATATATATATATATATATATACATACATACATACATATACATATATATATATATATATATGTGTGTGTGTGTGTGTATCAATACATATATACTGTGTGTGCGTATACACATGTAAATTAAACTGCAAATATAAATGAAAGTATTCCACTACATCTCCCCACTATGATTTGACCTAGTAAATAAGGTACTCTGTCTGCAAAAATACATCTTGACCTACCATGTCACATAGGTAAACTCACGGCCGTGTCCTCCATTTCACCATCAACATTATAGCTGTTCTCTTTGTAGACGCTGATAAACATCCTTCGTAGGGGAAAAAAAAACCTCCCCCCCCCCCAACACCCCCCGCCGCTTGCCTCCTTCTGGAAATCAGAGGAAAACAACCCTCCTTTATCTCCTTAGCAATCGGGGCGCATCTTCGGAGATGTTTAATAGCTTCCTCAGAGATCTGTATCCACGACAGGTGTGCTAATTAAGACATCCAGGATAACTTCCCTCTCGGCAGGTGAACCTCGGCTGGCGCTTAATCCTTTCATCACTTTGCTGCTTTCTCTGGTTCTGAGTTCATTAGGTCCTCATCTTATCCTATCTATTTATATGCACTGCTATTTATTATTATTATTATTATTATTATTATTATTATTATTATTATTATTATTATTATTATTATTATTATTATTATTATTATTATTATTATTCTGTTAAAAAGAATGGCAGAATACTAAGCAAGTTGATTTGTATATTGTTTTTTCTATTTTTCTTACAATTCGCTTCTCAGGCTCAGCGATGTTCCTGTGTAACTGGCCAATATTCATATTGGGAAATTTCAAAAATTCCCAATATGAATATTGGCCAGTTACTCAGAAACATCGCTGAGCCTGAGAAGCGAATTGTAAGAAAAATAGAAAAAACAATATATAAAATCAACTCGCTTAATTTTGCCATTCTTATTAACAGCATCTGCCTAAAAGAGGTCTTCTACCAAATAGATTATTATATTATTATTTATTATTATTATTATTATTATTTATTATTATTATTATTATATTATTTAGTTATTATTAATTATTATTATTATTATTATTATTATTATTCCATCGTTGCTGTTTTCTTAGATTCTGAGTTCTTATGTCCTCATTTTATCTTATCAATTTATATGCACTCCTATTATTATTATTATTATTATTATTATTAGTATTATTATTATTATTATTATTATTATATTATCATTGGAGAAACAAATCCACAGTTATGTAGATGCATATATATTTAAATTTAAACACAGCAAGGATAGTTATCCTGCTGTTTTTAAATTTAAAATATACGTACATTTACATAACTGTAGATTTGTTCCTCCATTTCAAGACTCGTGCTACTATGAAGATTTTATTATTATTTTATTATTATTATATTAATTATTATTATTATTATTATTATTATTATTATTATTATTATTATTATATGAGACCGTTTTCCGGGCTTTAGAGACCAGTTTCGGTCTCTGGAGACTGATTTCCAGTCTTTACGTAGCCATTTCTGGTCTTTAGACCGTTTTTCACCGTGTATTGATTCAAAACAGTAAATAACTGTTGTCTCACAGTCCTCCACGAAGGGAATGATTTTGTTTGATACAATATATTATTATTATTATTATTAATTTTATTATTATTATATTATATTATTAGTATTATTATTATTTACCCTGTAGTTTGATCATGACCTCTTTAGGCGCTCCTACTAGCCTGTTTAAGTAGCAAAGAAAAAGCCGCTATTCGGAAAATAGAGAATAATCTCTACAAGCGTAACGCTGCTGAAGTAGCCATTACTTTAATGAAGTATGCTTGAGAGACGGGTTCTTTGCATTCCTTAAGTATAATAATTAATTATTAGTTATTGAAGTTATTCTCATTATTAATTATTATTATTATTATTTATTATTATTTATTTATTATTATTTTATTATTTTATTTTATTTTATTATTAAATTATTATTTATTATTATATATTATTATCATATATTATTATTATTATGATTATTATTATTATTATTATTATTATTTATTATTATTATTATTATTATTATTATTATTCATATAATCAAACTAGTATCAAAGTTTGGTGATTGGTTATAAGATCAAATTTCATGGAACCATATCAGTCTGTGAAGGAGATTGAATCAAGAGAAGAGCAATTTAATGAAACTAGGAAAAGTATCTGGAATGTCACCGAGTGAAAACAATCCGTTAGGAAAGCGGTTATCCTCAGATATCATCTTTTATTAGTGCCTTTATTCTATCGACCTGTTGCGAGATTAATTCTTGTCGCAACGTATTGGAATGTATGACACAATAATAATAATAATAATAAATAATAATAATAATAATAATAATAATAATAATAATAATAATAATAATAATAATAATAATAATAATAATAATATAATAATAATAATATTTGATAAAGAGGATGGCAGCATCAGTGGAATTGATTTTATATATGGTCTTTTCAATTTTTCTTAATAATTTCTTCTCATCATGGCTGATATTTACCAGAATATGAACATCGGCCATGATGAGATGAAGGTAATAAGAAGGTAATAAGAAGAACTGAAAAAATCTTATATAAAATCAATACCACTGATGCTGCCATCCTCTTTAACAAAACATGTTTGAGAGAGGGTCTCCTACCAAATTTAAATAATAATATAATAATAATAATAATAATAATAATAATAATATAATAATAATAATAATAATAATACAATAATTATAATAATTATAATAATAATAGATAATAGATATTATATAAGATGAATTCGCTGAATTCTGCAATTCTACTCAACAGAATAATAATAATAATAATAATAATAATATAATAATAATAATAATAATAATAATAATAATAATAATAATAATAATAATCAGAAGGTAACAACGAAGTACAAAAGATAGCAAGTTTTGAATCAGGCAGTCTGACCTAAAAGTACGCGGATAGTATAATTTTACCAGATATGTGTATGAAATAGAAAAAAAAAGGGTTGAGAGAGAGAGAGAGAGAGAGAGAGAGAGATTATTCCAAGTCATGCATTAAAAACAACAAAGGAAAAACAACACAGAGTCGATGGAAGAAGCCTCTTGCGTGACCGTGAACTTGCTGGAACTGAATCCAGTCATCGGTCAACTACCTGCTTCTGGCAGCGTCTCTCTCTCGTAGGGGTCCGGGTGGTCGACCTCCAGCCAGACCCTGTGGGACTCCCAAAGCGGCTCCTCCAGTCACCCCGACAACCCACCCACTCACCCACACAAGAAGCAGGTGCATCCCTCTGGAATACAGGTATCTATCTATAAGAGATACCACGTAAACAACACTGTGACTTCACTACTCAGTCTTTTGTTTCATTACGAAATAAATGCGAATTATACCAGAAAATAAAATGATGTTACGATTCCTCTTGAATTTCAAATACATTTTTATCTATTTATCTATATTCTCTCTGTATTTCCTTTTACTTCATCTTGCTTCTTCCTAATGAACACCGTATTCTTTGGAAGCTTGAATTCCCAGTCAAAGGCCCTTGTGGGCTTTTTCCATATGAATAGGTTTCATCTAGTGACTAATAATAATAATAATAATAAAACTCATAATCAAACGAGTCAATAAAACGGGAAAGTAAATTCATAGTAGGCCTCCTTGATATATTTTAAATAACAAAATCAAACAGGCATACTACTGTGGATTTATTTTCCCAATAATAATAATAATAATAATAATAATAATAATAATAATAATAATAATAATAATAATAATAATAATAATAATACCTTGCAGTAATAAGTCGTACGAGCACCAACCTGAAGGAGTGATAGAAAACGATCAGGCAAAGATCCTCTGGGACTATGGTATCAGAACAGATAGGGTGATACGTGCAAACAGACCAGACGTGACGTTGATTGACAAAGTCAAGAAGAAAGTATCACTCATTGATGTCGCAATACCATGGGACACCAGAGTTGAAGAGAAAGAGAGGGAAAAAATGGATAAGTATCAAGATCTGAAAATAGAAATAAGAAGGATATGGGATATGCCAGTGGAAATCGTACCCATAATCATAGGAGCACTAGGCACGATCCCAAGATCCCTGAAAAGGAATCTAGAAAAACTAGAGGCTGAAGTAGTTCCAGGACTCATGCCGAAGAGTGTGATCCTAGAAACGGCGCGCATAGTAAGAAAAGTGATGGACTCCTAAGGAGGCAGGATGCAACCCGGAACCCCACACTATAAATACCACCCAGTCGATTGGAGGACTGTGATAGAGCAAAAAAAAAACCAATATATAATAATAATAATAATAATAATAATAATAATAATAATAATAATAATAATAATAATAACTAATAATAATAAGGGTTTGTCGATATTTTAAGCAAGATTAGACCAACAAATGATGTCTGAATGAATGTAGAGGTTAAATTAGTTTTTTATTTCCGCTTCTGCTCATCTTAAGTTCAAATGCATATTCCTCTGAAGATCATAAGGTCAGATATCTTTAGGGTTTGTATCAGTCTCTGGCAACGCTTTTGCTTCTTGAGACGAGGACGTTAACCCCTTTGATTCAAGCGTAAGCCACCGACTAAAGTTTCCTATACAGTGACTGATTGATTTAGGGTCACTATAACTGGCGCCGCAGCGTCTAGCTTATTGACTGTGTAAGGAAACTGACTAAAAAAAAGATCGTTTAAAAGCAAAGTTTCATACACGATATATATATATATATATATATATATATATATATATATATATATATATATATATTCTGTATGAAACTTTGCTTTTAAATTATCTTTTTTTAGTGAATTTCCTTACACAGTCAATAAGCTAGACACTGCGACGTCAGTTATAGTGACCGTAAATCAATCAGTCACTGTAAAAAGTGAACTATAGGCGTTGGCTCCTCTACAGTCTTACGCTTGGATTGAATGGGCTTATAATATATATATATATATATATATATATATATATATATATAATATATATATATATAAAAAAAAAAACATATACATTTACATATATATGTGTATGTATATACATATATACTGTACATACATATACTCATACTTCACATGTGCATTATACACATTTTGTTGAGGAGGCCGGCCTCCCTAACGAAAATACAAAAGTGCTCTAAGTATATTACAATCCTGGACGAGAATCGTTGCGAGTATAAAACGTCCTTCCCTGCCACGTCCCTAAGACTAAGACATTCGATTAGCACAAGTCTCATAGTTAAGGGGATAAATTAGTCGTCGCCGAGTGCAGGGTTTTCATCTGACATTAAAGCACCCATGAGTGAGTCTTGTATGCCCAGCCCTAAGCCTGCACAAAATAGTTCCTAGTCTCCTTACCATATAGGGATATGGCCAAGGAGATACTGATGGCGTAATACTCCGCATCATCTGGTTTGTTTCAATATTTTCCAAAAGGACTGCCATAGGTTATTCATTATTTGATATAACAGAGGTAATATATCCATATACGTATACATACAAAGGAAAATTGTAAACAGCATTAAAGGTTCTTTACAACGTCCTGTCGCCCCGCAGCTGTATTATCTCCAGTATTTTATCTGACCAGTTTCTTTAAACTTACCTCTAGCCCTCGTTCCAGTGCTAAAGAGTTTAGAAATAATAGTTTTTCATTCAGATAATAATAATAATAATAATAATAATGGTATAAAGAAACCCACAAAATTATAGAGTATAACTTGTTTACTTGTAAGTATTTACATATTATTTTACTGAACAATCGAGTACCTTCAGGCCATATTTGTGGCCCTTTCTCAAGAGATGTGTAGGTTGAGAAAGGTCCATAAATAGGGTTTGAAAGTACTCGAGTGTTGAGTAAAATAATATGTAAATAATTACAATTAAACAATATATACTCAGTAATTTCGTAGGTTTCTATTTACCGTCTTCAAATGAAAACTGAAAGAAGTTTTCGTTTGGTTCAATAATGATAATGATAATAATATGGAGGGAGTAGACCCATTTTTAAGTATGTTCTGTTAAAAAGAATAGCAGCGTCTGTGGAAATGATTTTATACACGGTCTTTTCAATTGTCTTCAATGCTGATATCTGCTCAAAGGTGGCCGATGTGCATAATCTGCATAAAGGGGAAAGACAATACTTCTGAATATTCACTTTTATTCTGGTGGCCGCAGGCAGAAGTTAAACGTGTCGTGAAATATAACATAATAATGATAATAATATGACTTGACAAAGACATCAGTATATGAACAATGAAGTCACTAATATTTTATGATTAAAAGAAAAAAAATCTCGGCTGGAGGGAATTCAGTTTTAGTTTGCTGATAAATAAAAATAGTGGAGATGGCCCTCAGATCTTAAAAAAAAAACTGCTGAGGCTAGAGGGCTGCAAATTGGTATGTTGATCATCCTCCCTCCAATCATCAATCAAATCAAATTGCAGCCCTCAAGCCTCAGAAGTTTTTATTCTATTTAACGTCAAAGTTAGCCATGATCGTGCGTCTGGCACTGTTAGAGGTGCCAACAACAAAGACCACGACTGAAACTTTCACGGGCCGTGGCTGACAGTTTCATACAGCATTATGCGCCGCACGGAAAACTCAATTGTGTCGAAGAAATTAAGTTTCGCTTCATTTTTTACTTGTTTACTTTTAGAAGGTCATATCTTCATTTCTTGTTCGTAGTTTTATATTTGACCGCAGAGGGAATAATCTGTTTTGTTAATTAATTTAGAATATTTTATTCTGAGGAAAAATTTCTTGTAGTTTGATAATGGCCGATGCGGGAACAAAGTCATTTTAATCCAAACTAACATATACTATAGGGAATCAGTCCGGCCTCGTCATCACCAACTGGTGTAATTTTATAGTTATCATTTTGAGCGCTGCCTCCACCACTTCCGGCGCAGAGGTCAAGAACTCTAGACACAACAGTTTCGAAATTCTCGATTGTCTGTTGTTTATCCTCTTTCAAGAGAAGGATTCGGTGTCAGCCGAGGAGTAAAAGGCTGTCAACACAAATTTCTTGTCATGATCAAGCTTTTATTTATCTATTTATCTATTTATTTATTTATTTATTTTGCCTGGATCATTTTCTTCAAACTGAAAATGTTCAAAAATTGAAAGGAATGAAGTCAAAATACAAATAATGAAGTGGACTTATCGTTGCAATTCTTAGCCCATAAAGAGATCTGCTGGTAACTTTATTGTCTATAACTAGATCAGTAGCACACGAGAGAGAGAGAGAGAGAGAGAGAGAGAGAGAGAGAGAGAGAGGTAGTTACATCTTATTTACCAGACAGATTTTCTTGTGGCGTGTGGTTGACGACCACACACACACACACACAGATTAAATTTTTTTTCGTTGTTATTCTCTTTTGACGAACAAGACAACAAACCAGCTGGCCGATTCGTGCGGCAGCGGAAGCAATTAATACCAAAAGAGTAAGGAAGAGAAGAACGGAGCAGAAGCTCATTCTCAGTGGAATATTACTCGGCTAATTTATTGTGCATTCGTTTACGTCTAGATTTTCCGTTCTGCTTGTGAGTCTATTTTGTTTTGTTCAAATCGTCAAACACTGTTTTACATATTTGTTTGATGTTTATACAATATTCCCAATATAGTATAATAATATTCAAATAGTAAATGAACGAGAGATCATTTAATGAGAGGTAGAAATACGGTGTAATAAATTAACAAATAAAAACTTGATAGTAATAACTGTACATAAAATGCTGAGGTAAACAGCAGTAAAACAGACGATAAATCAGCAAAAAATAAATGAAAAAAGGAGGAGAGATAAGATTAAACGCCATAAAAGAGTTTTAACAAAGGCGAGTTAATTGACAACAAAGAATGCGCAACATTTCCTTAGAGAGAGAGAGAGAGAGAGAGAGAGAGAGAGAGCGACGAGAGAGAGAGAGAGAGAGAGAGAGAGAGAGAGAGAGAGAGAGAGAGGCCATGAAGAATCTTTTTTCCTCATGACGTAATTCTCTGTCAAGGAACTGAGCAAACTTTACAAATTCTTTTTATAATAATATCCGCCTTCCCACCCAGCCTAAAGTGAGTTACAGGTTATTGCCTACAAGCACGTACAGACAGACACACACACACACACACAAGACATTTGACATTTGTATATATATATATATATATAGATATATATATATATGTGTGTGTGTGTGTGTGTGTGTGTGTGTGTATATATATGTGTGTGTGTGTGTGCGCGTGTGTGGACATATAATTATATATTAGATATATGTATATATATATTATTCAGAGATGAACCCTATTCATAAAGAACAAGTCCTTGTGGAAAATTTACTTGTTATGTATATAATATATATATATATATATATAATATATATATATATATATATAATATATATATAATATATATATATATATATATATATATTATATATATCATTCGAGCTACAAATGTCCTTTAATATCTAATTCGCTCTACCTCGTAAGTGATATATTTTCATATGTGTACCGAAGGGGAATTTTTTAGTTGATAATAATTTCGTCCCCCCATGGGATCGAACCACCGTCCAGTGGACGGGAAACGAAATCAGGAACGGACAGTGACACTACGAGTCGGCCGACTCGGTAGTGTCACTGTCCGTTCCTGATTTCGTTTCCCGTCCACTGGACGGTGGTTCGATCCCATGAGAGACGAAATTATTATCAACTAAAAATTCTTCCCCTTCGGTACATATATGAAAATATATCAATTCCGAGGTAGAGCGAATTAGATATTAAAGGACATTTGTAGCTCGAATGATTTATATGAATAACGGTGATGTGATAAGTATTCATATATATATATATATATATAGATATATATATAATACTACAAATGTATGTATATTATTTATATATAATGAGTAAAAGTTGGTGTTTCTTATAATCATTTGCTTTGGAAACACGACCGGTTTCTCATGATAACTCAATCCCTGTCATTTTCTCCTACTAACGAAGAGAAATAATGGATCTCTCAATAGCTATTCTTTTGGTAAAGGTGAGGCTCGAGATTGTGTAGGAAAAAGATTAACATTAAAGGCAGATTTAAAAAATCATTTTTATTAGGTTTCATAGAAATAAGCATAAATTGGTATACGATTTCAATTGTAATTTGAATTAGGGTATTTCAGTTCACTTCTTAGGCAGAGCAGATAAATCTGCATTACTGTATTTGTAACTGATTTTATTTTCATCCCTTTTGAAGCTTATATTTTTTACAATTTTCTAACTGCAGTTTAAAAGAGGCAGCGTTCGGCTTCCGACTCACAAAACGTACGGAAAACGGTCACGGCGACGCTGGTACCAATGACCGATTAATCCCTGAAATTTTTAACAAAGCGATTACCAGAATCTCGTAATCCTACAGATTTAAATCTAAAGGCCAGCGGTCTTTCTTAATCCTGGAGATTTCTGTGTAGAAAGTTGCTGATTTCGTGAAATTAAGGAAGACAGACGTTGCCGGTCTTCAGACTGGTCAAGAACAAGAGGAAATGGTTATGGCAGCGGACCACACAAATTAGTGCAAAATGGTACTACGTCTGCTTCCTTCCGTTTGGAGAGAGAGAGAGAGAGAGAGAAGAGAGAGAGACTTCCTTGGTGTTATTTACAACATATCCATAACATGATGAAAGAAACACTTTTTCTCACACGTCAAGTTCCATCTTTTTTGCATAACTTTTCTTTTGCTGATGACATCCTATTCGGAATTTTGCGACCCAGTTTTGTTTTCGAAAAATTAAACCGGATTTTTTCATTTACTGGCACTGGATGGTATTTATATAACTAAGTGTTTGTTGATTCAATTTAATTTATTCTATTCACGGATTATTCTATTCTTCGTTTACTCTCCTTCAAAGATATGAAAGCTCGATTTCTAGGTAAATAAGTGTTTGCTAACTTGTGATATATAATAGTAACAAAACTCAGAAGAAGAAGAACAATAAGAAGAATAAGAAGAAGAAGAAGAGGAAGAAAAAGAAGATAAGCATATGTGATAGAGAATGCACAAAGGGAGAGAGAAGAGGGTATTAAAGAACGTACAAAAACCGGTAACGTTTAAATGTTTTGCTAACTTGTGAAGAAGAAGAAGAAGAAGAAGAAGAAGAAGAAAAGGAAGAAGAAGAAGAAGAGAGGCAGAAGAAAAAGATAAGCATATGTGATAGAGAATGCACAAAGGGAGAGAGAAGAGGGTATTAAAGAACGTACAAAAACCGGTACCGTTTAAATGTTTTCCATAAAACCTCGGGGTACTACTACGTTCATCACATACATAGTATATATAGCGGTCCTAAGGGCTACTTCCAGCTTGCGCTGGCGTGACAGTGCACCTGCAGCTGTTTTACACGAAGGAGTCATCACATCTTAATATGCTGCAAATGAGAGAGAGAGAGAGAGAGAGAGAGAGAGAGAGAGGTCTTTGACCTACTACTAGTCCATTCGTTCATTTCACTTTTTTGCCCTCAAATATGTTTTTACAGGCCTTTTTGTATTGACCCGTAGAGAACGAGCCGCTTTCTTTTGTTTTTCATGTTTAGACCTCTTTTTTTTTATTGGTTTTCGTGATTGTGTATTGTCTTTGTTTTCTATTTCCTTTTCTTCCTCAGTGATTCTCAATGAAGGCTGTCAGTAGAGCTCATCTTATGTGGGACGACGCCAAAGAACTGACTCATTTCTTTAATCAATCGTTTTGATCACGATTTTCGTAGTCACGTGCATATTCCCAAACCTATTTCCTCAAAAAGAAGATTTTCATAATTTTCTCTCATACAGAGGCTGATGGGGGGATTAATTAGTTTCTAGGTCTAATGAAAAGAAGCGATAGACCTGATTTTGGCAGAAAGTCGATCGTATAGGCAGGAAAACAGAAACAGGAAGCGGTTTCCAGAGTGTTTCCAGTCTTCTATTCCGTAAATGTACCTGGCGAGAGAGTACGGTACCTTCCCAATCTTGCGTTCTGATAATTATCGACGATGCTCTAGTTCTAAATTTAAGAACATTCTGATTATACTTGACATACTTTCAGTAAAAAAATGCTTTTTGGTATTTTCATTATTAATCTAATTCATTATTTGAATAATTTACTGAAAATAATATTAAAATAAATAAAGGTTTAATGCATATACTTAAAATAATGTAAATTTGGTGCATAAACTAAATTTGGCATCTCGAATGAAGACTGCAACCACGAATGCTCTCCTAAAATGGCTACTGGCCGACCGTCTTGGATTTTTTTTCGAGAGCTGATTGCGCGTTCATAAACTTACACAAAAAACCCAGTTTTTTGGCAATATATCCAGGTAAACACGTGCATAATCATTGCAACATGATGCTTCCCGTGTAATATGGCATAAATAGCTCGTTTTTAACCTAACCCCCGCCACACACACATTTTTTTGAATTCTTGATACAGAGAAAATCTACCGTTACAGACAAAATTTTCAAGGTTCGCCTCTGTTGCTAAAATTTGAGACAATCTATGAAGCCAAAACAAACCTTTCGAGGCCAAACGTTTATAGGTTACTGACACTTATGGGCTTAAAGGTCAAAAAATCAAATTTGCTAAATTGAAATGGAAAAAAAAAAAAAAAAGTCGGGAAACATTTCCGTTAGATGTGGTCTAGAAACCAAAACCTTATAAACTTAGTACTAGTATAACATTCATAGCAGAACATGTGCATACGGCAAGATTTCATGAACTCAAATGTGGTAGAATCTAGAAATTAAACAGGGCCGTCCAAGTTGTTGAGACTGTGGGCCACTCTTGAAAAAATAAAAAGTCATGTGGGCCACCTATGTGTATGTATTGTGTATGTATATGTGTGCATATGATATGTATAAAGTATATATATGTACATATATATTCATATTTTACTCAGAATTTAGGAGTAAGAAATTGACAAGGATTTATTTCAGAGGAATTCAAAGAAAAAGATTTCAAAGCAGTCAAAAAAGAGGTTATTTAGATCCCAAATCTTAATCCAAACAAAGGTAGATTTAGTGGGAGTGTTGATAATAGCCAATGGAAAAGGGATAATTACAGAATAAGAATGTTAAAACAAGGCCAAAACGGAGCCCAATTACTATCACAGCGTTTCATATAATGATCTTTGTTTTTGTTGATACGCCGCATCGTTTGTAAATAAGATGTAACACACAACAGACGCCAATGAATCTTTTCTCTGCAGTTACTGATTTTGCAAGAAATATTTCTTTTATTCAGGATAAGCGATAAAACTAATTCTCTAAGATATGAATAAGAAAAATATATTTTTACTTAATTTTCTCTAGCTGGCCACTTTCAAAATCAAACGGGCCACTTTTGGCCCACGGGCACGGTGTTGGAGGGCCCTTTAATGAAAGCAGATTCAAACATACAAAAAGAGCTTCAGGAGATAGCGCGTATGCTACATAACCTGAAGGCAATCAAGCTTGAATTCAGCCATGCAAGAATTGCTCTGGGTGTTACTGGGCAAACGGTACGGTTGATACGCATCTCCCAATGCGGCTTGAATTCATTCAAGTACATCAGAGGTATACTCTTGACGGTACTTTACAAAACTTACGCTATATAACCTCAAGATAAGTAACGCTGAATTCAAGCACATTATAAATCCTCCTTGCGTCACTGTGTTAAAAGTGCGATCCATAACTTTAAAATGATGACACTTGGAAGCAATTTTACGAGAATTACTGAAAGAATGACTTATGGAGTTCCTATGCTATAACACACGAGGAACCTTAGGACACGGAACTAGAATTCAGTTGTACCAAAAGTGTTCCAAATAACACTTGATTAAAGGTAGCCACGGAGATCCGACTGCAATTATACACGAATGACTTCCGAGGGAAGCTCTCGGGAAAACGAGAGCACGACACAGCCTAAATGAAACGTAGCGATTTCCTTCAAGAAATCGACTCCAGGTGTGAAGTTGATTGCCCGAAAGGAATCCAACAAGTCACCACTAAATGAAGAAGATTGCACGAATCCCGGAGCCTCATAACAATCGTCACGAAATCACCGAACACTCATCAGTTTTGCCGGGCCCGGGTGCAGTGTTACGGGAAGCCAGGTGCGCGATGACAGGTAAATATTTGCCAAAAACAGGTCTGCCTCGTTTTGGATGGCTGACCTTGCAAGTCGGATTACGGTATTCATTTTGCCAATGATGAACTCCCGTAAGGTCATATATTTGGAAATAACGATGAAACTCTTATTTTATTTTCCTTTTTTTTATATAAAACACTTTCTACTTACTATTGGGTCGTATCATTCCGTAACAAGGTACATAATCGGTAACGACAGAGGTCTCTCTGATATCGTTGAATGACATCAGCAGTAGTGTCAGCAGTAATGACGAAAGATGATACGATGAATGCACAGTCAACTGACATTGAAGTAGAAATTGGGAAAAGATTGTCATTTACTGACACGAAAAAGAAGAGAGAGAGAGAGAGAGAGAGAGAGAGAGAGAGAGAGAGAGAGAGAGAGGATTTTGCTCTTATGTCCTAACAGTAATAAAGTTAATTAATAATCGTAACAATAATAATATTAATTGTAATTTCTGGTATTTGTTACTCAGCAAGTAAATGGGAAAACTCATTAACAGAATTGATTGGAATATTATAAATAGAGAAAGCAGAAAAATCTCTCGCTCCCTATTAAGAATAAATGATTTATAACTATACACACACATATGTATATATATATATATATATATATATATATATATATATATATATATATGTGTGTGTGTGTGTGTGTGTGTGTGTCTGTGTGTGTATGGGGAGAAATTGTGTCGCAGATCAGTACAAAGGGATTTAGGCTTGTATTCGCTACCTCCACCAGTCGACCCAGCTGAGTGGATACCAACGTCAACTAGGATCGAGAAAAGGGCATAGGACTAGCAACTTCATTCCTGAAGAATGATTGAGAACCGGAAAACTCTGCCTCTCTGGCCTCCTTTCTGGAAAGGAAAATCGCATATGGTGATTATATATATATATAGATATATATATATATATATATATATATATATATATATATATATATGCATAAGCCAGGTGCTATGTCGTACCTCTAAGTAAATGGGGATACAATCCACAATGAAGTAAAATCCTCTTGTAGTTTAAAATATATATTTTCTTTACAAGATTAAAGCTTTCGACCATCAACTGTGGTCTTGTTCACTAAAATGTGATATGTCACCTCAAGGAACTAACAAGTAAGAGCACAAACATTTGAAGAAAAAAAAAAAACGGTTGGGGTTGACAATAGAAACATTCCCCCACGAAGATCTAGACGAATTCAGGAAAGAACGAGGGCTCAACCGCCTGATCATTCATAATTTGAACTAGCTTGTTACCCTACCGTTGTTTTTTTTTTTTTTTTTTTTCAAATGTTTGTGCTCTTACTTGTTAGTTCCTTGAGGTGACATATCACATTTTAGTGAACAAGACCACAGTTGATGGTCGAAAGCTTTAATCTTGTAAAGAAAATATATATTTTAAACTACAAGAGGATTTTACTTCATTGTGGATTGTATCCCCATATATATATATATATATATATATATTATATATATATATATATATATATATATATATACACATATACTCTCACACACACACACACACGAAACCAAACCTTTCTCCCTCCCTCAAATGGGAACGAAAGGTCAAAATCGCTGGGAATTCATCTAAAATAACTGATCCTGATTTCGGACTTTCTCTTAAGAAAATGTTTCCTAGATTCATTTTTTTTTCTGAGTTTCTTATTGCCTCAATTTTTCTTTCCGAGTCGTTGACGAGATTTCGATTTTTCCAAAAAACAATAAACTTCCAGCCTAAGGCATCCGTTAGCAACAGGTATTTTCTTTTATACAAAAGTCTAAGAAATCAGAAAGACGAGAGAGAGAGAGAGAGAGAGAGAGAGAGAACGATTAGAATTTTCTTAAATGGAGAACTGAGACATCAATTCTATAAGTCACAGAGTTTGTTTGTGAAATGTTTTCATTCATTAAATTGAGGTAGTATAAGGCAATCGCTAGTGTGTGTGTGTGTATATATATATATATATATATATATATATATATATATATATATATATATATATATATATATATATATGTGTGTGTGTGTGTGTGTGTGTAAACGAATGCCACAGGAAATTGACAGGCAGAAGGTCAGTGATTTTTAATCATATATATATAGTATATATATATATATATATATATATATATATATATATATATATATATAAGTGCGGATTCATGGTGTTTGTGAATGTGAATGTAGCTGTTGATATGATCTGTCTGTTCAGTACAGAATTGAAAGACTGAGAAATGTGAATGTAAATAAAAGTTGAATGGAAGACAATAGTGTTTTAAGATGTTTTAGTCACGTAGCACAAGGAATGGAAGTAATGGAGCTGGTGGTAACAGCACAACATATAATTCTGAAGCGTTAACGAGGAGGAATAGAGGGAAGCCTCAAGTAGGATGGATAGAGTTGAGTTGAATTGAATATGAAAATTTAGGTCAAAGGCCAGGTACTGGGAACTATGAGGTCACTCAGCGCTGAAATGGAATTGACAGTAAAAAGGTTTGAAAAGTGTAACAGAAGGAAAACCTCGCAGTTGCACTGTGAATCAAGTGTTAGGAGAGGGTGGAAAGTAGATTGAAGAAAGAGAATATGAAGGGAGGTAAAAAGAACGAAAGGGGTTGCAGCTAGGGGCCGAAGGCACGGTGCAAAGAACCTCAAGTAATGCCTACAGTGGACCGCATGAGGTCCACTGACGGCCCTATGCGGAGGATGGATAAATGACATGAGAAAGGTATTGCAGGCCTGCACCGAAGGGGCGGGGAGGTCGAGCGATTCCCCCCACCCCCCAGACCAAAAAAAAAAAAAAAACCAGAGGTCCATATTTTCTGACTATCATTTTCATTGAATTGTAGTCACAACACACTAAATAACAATCTTTTGTATTTTTGGCATTTTTTTTTTTTTTTTTTTTTTTGTTTTTTTTTTTTTTTTTTTTTTTTACAAAATTTGTTATTAAACATCAACAACATTCTTTAGTAGTAAGAAATACAAGAGTGATAATAGGAATATGATATAGGCCACCATATGTGTGAATGATTTTAAGTAAAATTCTGTTAACCAATTTGAATAACATCTAATCGGGAAGAAGAGCATAGACCGCATACCCAATTTTTCTTCTTAATATAATTAAAATAACATTTTCTAGTATATCATCTTATATATACCTATATATGCTATGACATTTATAGAAGAAAAGGTCCAGTTTTGGGAAAAAGAATCCCCCCCCCCCCCCCCCCCCGCCCCCAGCAACACAAACTCTGAGTACGGGCCTGTACTGGTAGCGAAAAACCTCAATCCTAAGGGTCAAGAGAATGCAGGCATGATACTGGTGAATGGCTCAGGGCATAGTGAGCTTCACCGAACTGCTATAGAAGATTCACATCAACCGTGCATTTGATGTCTAGGCCAGTCCCTTACGACGATCCTGATTGGCTCTTGATAAGCCAATCGCAGGACTGGAAACTCTAAGTCTCTCGAGAGAGTTCACATAGGCAGGATGTATGTTCCACCTCTTCTGAAAGACGGATCCCTCAGGAGATGTGGAACATAAATACTACACATGTGAACTCTCGAGAGAGACTGAGAGGTTCCATCCCTGTGATTGGCTTATCAACAGCCAATCAGGAGCGTCGTAAGGGACTGGCCTAGACATCAAATGCACGGTTGATGTGAGGGATCGTGAAGTGGGTAGTCTAGTGTTTAGGAAGCTTTCTGCGCAGGTTTTTCATCCAAGAGTCAGCAGCTGAAGTGTAAAATTGACAGTGATCGCAGTCACGTTATTCCTGTGGTGCCACCGTACCTCAAACTATACGTAAATCCTTGCTTGTAACTGTTTGAGCACTGAAATTTATGCCCTTCCTCTATAATGATTCCATTTCATCTAAGGAGTAAACAAAATCTTGCTTTCTGTCCATGTTTCTGTGTGTAAGTGGGTTATTGCATATAAAATCTCTCACCTTTATTTCTGGAGACTAACGAATTTTTTTTCCTTTTTTTAAGCAACAAAACCTTATTGAATCCGGCGATAGGAAACTTTGTCAATGGAGCTCAGATTTTTACACAACAAAAGAATTTGCAAGAAATTTATAACTATTGCTTATTACTATTATTATTGGTATCATTATAATAGTAGTAGACACTTTCAAGAAACTCTAGATTTTATTCCAGGACTAAAAGCATAAGTATTTAACAAATAGCGGTGCTAAATAACTTTCTTAGGTGTACCAAAATAATGGATTACTGTCTCATTTTAACGAGTCTTTGTCATCATTCACATTCTACTCATCATCATGTTTCCCTTTAAGGGAGCATAAGTCTGATAAGAGCCCACCATTCTCTATACACTTGAGAGAAAAAGAAAGACAATCAATAGACCTGCTAAGCAACTGAGAGAGAGAGAGAGAGAACAATAAATATAAGAAATTCCAAGCATACTAATTTCTGTTGGACACAAATCGCTAACGGGGTTTTGAGCACTTCCTCCTGACAAGGAGGGTAGAAGTGAATTCAAATCTTCATAGAGGAGCGAAGCACCGTATTGTATTCAAGTCATTCGTAAGAAGACTATGCTAGATAACTACACCTTTTAAATGAATTAAAATCATTCCAGAAAGAAAGAACGAGAAGAAGCCTCTTATTATACTAGAGTTATTCGCCTGAACAAAAAAACAACCAAATAAAGAGATGAACTTAGAAATGAATTAAAATCATTGTGACAGAACGAAAACGACACGAAGAAACAAATGACGCCCTAGATAGTATAAGCTTCGAGAGGCAACGGTTTAATTCTTCAGATTCAAATTTTTCGTTTGAATAGTTGCGTAAATTAAGCATGCAGATGTCTTTGCGCTACTGAATAAGTATTATGCCTTTTTTTCGTGTCATGCTTGCATTACGAGCTTTTTCAAGCGAGTTGCTTCATTGAGCTTCTGTCACCAGATGTCGAGATTGTTGAAGACTTCAATGTCAAGTGCGCGTTCTACTTTTTTTAAATGTTTGATAATCTAAAATGCAGCCAATATATATGCTTTGCATTTCGATTTGAGGGAGGACTTTGATGAATATGGACTTTGATGAATATGTCATGCCTGCTCACAAAATTCAGTCAGTCGATATTTGTTCAGAGTTGAAGTTATAATACTCCAATTGATAATTATGATAATGGTGATGTTTATATTATTATTATTATTATTATTATTATTATTATTATTATTATTATTATTATTATTATTATTATTATTATTATTATTAATTATTATTATTATTATTATTATTATTATTATTATTATTATTATTATTATTATTATTATTATGAAAAAACAGTAGATATGGTATTATTCATCCGGATCTCTTGAATACGAAGTCAAACGCAATTTCCTGAACATGAAACTAAAGCTGATTCCCTCGATCATAAATCTATGTTGACCGCCTTAAATCAAAACGAAAATAATATCTTAAAACTTAAGTAAGTTGAGAATGAACGTTAAATTAGTACTGATCCCCTAAACGTAAAATTAAAAATGAGCTTAGAATCGTCTACTCCACTCCCTAAAAAGCAGACTATCACTTGAATCGAGAGAGTCAGAATGCTTTTTCCTACTTCAAGTAAGATAAAAAAAAAAAAACCATCATTTTCCCTCAGTAACTTAAAATCCACCCTCTCCCCGCCTATGTATTGTCTTTGAATAGCTACAAATCTCACAACGAAGGCGTTAAACGTGTAATTTCTTATCTCGATTAAGTACTAAATCATAGCATGATCTCACTCATTCAGTTCATTCACTCTCCACTTCACGTCACATTCACTACTCGATTTTCATTTGTGTGATTTTTAAGTAATGCAGTTAACGGTGACTTCGTTTTTCGGCTACCGGTATATTTTGGGAGAGCGGTTGTAAAGGATTCATACTCAGATTATTCAGCAGTCACGGTATTAGGTTTGTTTTCGTTGTCTGCATGCTTGTAGTGATAGCGAAAACCTAAGTTGATCCTATTTGCTAGTCTTTTTCTTGTGTATCAAGGTAATGGTTTTGCAGAAGAGTTTTTGGTGATTGTATTTTCCGTAACTGATATATTGTGACAGAGAATTGTGGCATTCGTACAATAATGGGAATGTGGGATGTCAGATTAGGCCTAACCTACTGTCTAATCCGCCACTTTGTAGTGAAATCTTGGTTAAATTTCATTGTGCTTTTTTTCTCCTTTTTTTCTCACTGTTAAGCAGATATGTGTATAGACCAATATGCCAAATTTTGTATGGGCTAGATTAGGTCAATGAATGAATGTGCCAGTTGTATGATGAAAATGAAATTCAGTTCTCTGTAGATAGGTATAGCTTAACCAGCAGCAGGTTGGTCTGTTATGTTTACTAGTGCTGTTTCACATTTTGTACAATACTTTATAAGTTAGCGTAGGTTGTTGATATTTTTACATTCACCATATTTTACTATGCTTGGTAGAGAAGCTTGTTAGATTCACTGATAGACTAGGCGAGGGTACTGTGCAAAATGGTAGCCCCAGGGAAGGGCACACTGCATTGCTAACGAGACAGGCGAGAGCGCAGTTCAAACTTGCTCTCAAGCACTGCAGGTTAAATGAAAAACAACTAAGAGCCGATGCAATGTCTAGAAACTTAGAATCTGGTGATTCTCCTCGTCTTTGGAAAGATATCCAGTCTTTAAATCCCAAAACTAAAAAGCTATCACAGAGAGTAGGGGAAGCAGTCGGAGACGAAGCTATTGCAAGTATGTGGGGCGATCACTTCAACAATATCCTGAATTGCATAAATGATCAAGATTCCCGAAGGGATGTAGATAACCTCCTTACTGACAACATTCAATTTCATTTTGCAGATCTTATTACACCAGGTAACATCAGCGATGCCATAAACAGCCTACCTAATAATAAATCGCCCGGCTGTGATGGTCTTCCTGCAGAGGCCTTCAAACTCTGCCATCCGATAATTTACATTTTGCTAGCTGCCCTATTCAATGCGTGCATAATTCACCGGTTTCTTCCAGACTACCTACTCCTAGTTCACTTGATACCATTAATCAAAAACAAGCTAAAGGATGCAGCTGACCCTGGCAACTACCGGCCGATTGCAATCACAACGATCGCATCGAAGATACATGAGTGTTCTTCTAGTTAGACTTCTCCCCTTTCTACACACCACTGACAACCAGTTCGGGTTTAAAGCAAACCACTCAACCGACACCTGCATCTACATACTGAAAGAATTGCTGAACTACTACCTATCATCAGCCTCTCCTGTTTTCCTTTGTTTTGTAGATGTGAGAAAAGCATTTGACAGAGTAAACTACCTGAAGCTCTTCCTGAAGCTGCATAAAAGGGGCACACCCCTGTACCTAATTGGCATTTTACATTGCTGGTTCTCCACACAGCAATTCTGTGTCAAATGGGGTAACGTGTTATCTTACACCTTCGGCTCCCTAAACGGGCTTCGGCAACGGGGCATTCTCTCTCCATACCTGTTTAATACGTACACAGATGACTTGAATGTCAAACTGAACTCGCTCCCAATCGGATGCACCGTCAATGAAACAACTACGTATAAACAACCTCTGTTACGCCGACGATATGGTTCTGATTTCCCCATCAGTGCAAGGTCTCCAACGACTCATCGACACCTGCCACCAATATGCAGAGGAATTTGATATAATCTACAACGAAACCAAGACCCAGTGCATGTCGCTGCTCCCGAGATCGCTTAAGCATATTGTAGAACCTCAAATTTTCCTCGGAAACCATCGGCTGGAATTTGTGCACGAATTTCCGTATTTGGGTCACATTATCACCGACGACCTAAAAGATACGGCAGACATTGAACAGAGGCGTCGTAAACTATGTGCAGCTGGCAACATGATTGCAAGGAGGTTTGCCTTCTGTCACCGAGACGAGAAACTGCTGCTATTCCGCTCGTACTGCTACAATATCTATGGGTGTTCCCTCTGGACGAACTATACCCGAGAGACCATGAGACGCATCACTGTTGTGCACAATGACATTCTGAGACGCCTCACAAACACTCCCCGCTACCACTCCGCACAGATGTTCATTGAAAACCACCTGGACAATTTAAAAATAATTTGTTAGGCGAACAATGTCAGTCTGGTAACCCGAGTGAGAAGCAACTCGCTCATACAAAGCATCCTAAGGAGTGAAGCAAGAAGAAAATCTAAATTGTGGGAAAGATGGGAAAAGGAGGCCTTTGTCCCCTAAAGGACTTAATCTCTGTATTGGCAAGATGTCATCTGCAGTTTTTGTCATTATTACATTTATTGCTGATATTTTAATTTTTCATTAATACTGTGATTACTATCAAGTTAAAGTTTTATTTACATTTAATTTATGTATTAAGCCCTCTGGACCTGACTACTGTAACCACCTAAGGTCACTAGTTGAAATTTGAGTTATATAATATGTGCACCAACTGTTATTACTCTCAATGCATATTTTTTTTTCTCACCAATATTATTACTGTTATTACCAGTATGATGATTACTAGCTTTTATGCTACCTCAGCTATTTTGTGGACAAGTGCCGATTATTCATTTTCTTTTTCTATTTTATCATGTCTCATGTATCTAGATTGTGTATGTTACTGTCTGTATTTTGTATACTCAATGTATATGGCCCCGAGCTGAAATAAAACATATTATTATTATTATTATAATAAAGGGTATGGTGTATGGTTAACCTAGGCCAGGACTTTTTTTTTTTAAGTTTTTCATGAATATTAGTAACAATGATAGAATGAGAGAAGGAAAATGGAGAAGGAGCCAGTCAAGGGTAGGCCTACAATGACTGAACAAGTTGTTGCTGGGATGATGGATGCTTTTGTTAGGATGCTTGTGGGTGTTAAATCATTACATGGCTCACTGTAGGCAGTACTGAAGGGTGCTTGTGGTGTTCCCTCTGCTCCTACCCGTACTAATTCTTCAACCTTTTACTGTACCTCCATTTCCACTTCATTTCTTACATCATGTTGTCCATCCCATCTACTGTTATTTTCTTAGTGGAACTGTAGAGTCTTCTCTCAGTTCCACCCTGAGATCCTTGTACTTCATCTTTATTTTCTGGATCTGTTTATTCTTCTTTCCAACCACTCAACTCCCTATTGTCACTGTTTGAAGCATTGAGCAGCTGACAGTGCCCCAGTGCACGGCTCAACAGCATAGGTAAATTTCATACAAAATTGAATAATTAACATATTTTAGTTAAATCATAACCACTAGGAGGTAAAATTGGAAGCAGTTGCAACTACAGGGATTAAATCAAGTCTATATTTTAGAGAAAGAAGGTACAATAATTCAGTATTTGGAAAAAGATGTCATAAGATTGTTGATCTGTTAGACGAGCAGGCATTTGGGAAACACCAAACTGATAATAGAAGGGTAAATAAACAGAATAATCAAGTAAATTAGGTGAGTATTAATTAGCTGTTGTTGTGAAACTCGTAAATTTAAAGAAACCTATTGATGGTGAAATGATACTGCAGTGCATCAACTGTGTAGGGTACCACATCTTCAGTGCAAGGTGATCATTTTCTTGATAAGTCAGAAATCAAGGGTTTATTGTTAATATATAGATGCTTATGATTATGATAAGCCACCATATTTCAAAAGTTGTGTGAGAGGATATACCTTCAGAGTAATTTCAAATATGTTTGTTTCAGATGAAAATTATGAAGTGGCCTTAGCTCCACTTACACCTGAAGATTTGGCCAATGATTGGAGTTTGGAAGATTTTCAAGCAACGTTTGAGTAAGTTTCCCAGACATAGCACTTAATTTTTTGAAGTCATATGGTCTGTCAATGACAGTCATGTAGTTTACGGGTTGCAGCAGTACAGTGTAGATTTTGTATATTGCATCTTCTGGCTGCAAGCATGTCAGCCATATTGTATTTTCGAAATTACCTACGTCAGTTAGGAGAGAACTTGTGCATAAAGTCAGTAGCAGTAATCCTACAGTTGTAGATTTGTTTGATAATTACAATGGTATTTTTAAGACTTGAATCCTTACTTCCAATGAGTAGGAGGGACACATGGTAATAGATGAGAGAGAGGTCAGAGTTAATAACATAAAGGTGAAGATAAACCTACTCGTAAGGAACTGAAGAATGTGTTTAACTATGATTATTGCAAGAATATTACATCCTCCATTTTAGAGAGCTTTAGTACCTCTTTTCACATAAAATGTGAAAGACAACGGCAGATTTTGTATGTTTTGTAATGTTCATGGCCGCAGTCTGCCATCTTGTTCAAAACTTAGAATTGTTGAATCTTGTGAAAACTACTGTAGTGTCTTGGAGCAGTTTCATCATTGTTCCAGTAACAAGTATGATTCTGAACAATGTCCTTGACCTAGAAAATCTAATAAATTGAGGTAACCCTACTTTCATTGCAGTGTATTTGCACTCATATATACCTGGTTTATGACCCTCTTCCATGGTGGTGACATTAGGGCCATTGTTTTTTCTCAAAGTGCAGCATTCACAAGACAGTTTTTCTTTGCGCTCAGATATGTTTGTGCTGTTTGTTAAATGCGTGTTGGTCACTGAGTCAGAGGATTTATAATGATCAGAAGATGGTAAGACAGTTTGTTCTCATGTTAGAGATTCAGAGTAGCAGGAAACTGCCCATTCCTATCTTAGCAGACTCACGCAGGAATGCAGTTTATTGTCACAACCTGAGATTATTGTTGGTAATTTAATAACAACAGGTTGTGGAACAAGTGTTAACTCGTGATGAATTCAGAGAACATTTTCAGAATGATAATGGAAAACATCTTAGAGAACCTTTATTCTCGGCCTGCCTGGGTGAGAACTACTTGTGAGGGACTTATTAGAAGTATCAAGAATTGCTTTTATACAATTATTGGAAGATCTAAACCCAAGCTCCTACAGTTATTATCCTATGACATATTGTTCTTGTATTAAGAAATTTGTGGAGATTACACCAATTTTTTCTTCAAATTTATAGTAATCCTTTCGTATTGTTAAGACAATCAGATGACAGTGATTGATGCGAACAAGAGCGCCTTTTTGAAACTCATTGAAATATCTGGCAAATTTTGAAAATATTTTTACCCGTTTCCAGGAACAATTTTATGTTATAACGAGAACATCACAAGCACTTTAATTGAGGTAGTTTGCAGTATAAGGCTAGGGCTGGTGATGTGGTGCTGGCTGAAATTGTCAACCTAACCCAGACCCTATTGACTGATGGGTAGAATTGTAGAATTGACTGCAGGACGTGATAACAAGCTCAAATGGGAAATGGTACTATGGTTCACCATTCCATTAATCATTTGCATCCGTTGGGACGTTCTTGAATTTATTCTCATAGAGATGATGTTAGCAGCCAGACAAGTGAAACTAATACTGAAAGTTAGAATGATTTGGAAAATCAAGAAGTTTCTCGTTCAGGAGCTGGGCCATAAATGCTGTAAGCAGAACAAGCGCATATGGCCTGCGCTATTAATGAACTCAGAATCACTCATCACACTTCTCCCTAAAGAAAGTGCTCTTATTGTATATCACATGTTCATCACCACATCATTGAATATGCGGTCAGTGAGTGAACTGCACTTCAGTCAGAGAGGAGCGCGTGAGAATTAACGTTCATCTTTTAGTCTTCCGGTTTTTGCCTTTTAAGTTCGTTTTACGGCTGCATTCAGCTGTTTACATTTAAATAGTTTGCAACCTAGAAGTGCGTTGTGGTATTTACCTAAAAAATCCACGCACGGACTGTCACGTTGCTTTCTTTGAACCTTGGTGTAGATAACAGGCTGCTGTGTCGCGCCAGATCGGCCATATTCTCAAGTCCAGTGGTTCCCTAACTTTTTTTTGTCCTTTCCCCCTGCACCCAGTTCAACTATCCAGATTTCCCCCTTCATGTGTACGAGGGAGAGAGTAGTTAAAATACACTGTGACTATTTACTAATTTATTTTTCGAATGTACAATTATACTGATAAACATATAGTTACAATAAAGTGAGAGCGGTTAGTAACAAATAAAAGGACTTTTGTTTGCTCTTCTGCTTTAGAATTAAATTAGTGAGAAGGGTGATTTTTTAAGTAAGTAGGTAGTGTAATTATTTCCCCCCTGGTAGCTTCAAATTTCCCCCAGTTTGGCAACCACTGTGAATCTAAACGATAGTGGATCGACTTTACAAAATTCCTGGTAGTGGGGTAATGCCGTCAGTACACCTCATACTGTGCACTGTAGGCATCACTTAAGAGTTCTTTGCAGCGTCCCTTCGGCCCTTAACTACAAACCCTTCCATTCTTCTTACTGTATTGACATTTATATTCTCTTTCTTCCATCCTACTTTCCACCTTGGTTATCCTCCTGTTACACCTTTCAGACCTTTTTACTTTCGATTTCCCTTTCAGCGTTGAGTGGCCTCATAGGTCCCAGTGCCTGATCTCTGGCCTAAATTTTATATTCCATTTAATTCCATTCACCAGAATCTGATATCATTTTAGTCATATGTTACATTAATTACAGACAGACGAAGAAAGGTAATGCAAAAATGCATCGCTTTCCACCCAAAGGACAAAGAAATTCTTTTTCGTTAATATTGGTTTAATAAGTCATTATGGGATGGGTTTCTACCCCAAAGCCTTCTCCTTCTTGACTGCGACCTATTACAATCAACCAACCATCAGCTATTAAAATCACTGCATGAGGAAACAGAGTCGAGACGATTTCTCACGAAGAATTTCTTTGAGATGTCTAGGAGATCATTATATATATATATATATATATATATATATATATATATATATTATATATATATATATAAGTATATGTATATGAATAAGTATGTATAATATAGATAGATATATATACATATAAATATATATGTATATATATATATATATATATATATTATATATATATATACATACATATATGTAAAAGGTACTTAAACCTCATCTATCTCAAGAAAACAGGAGGCAGGTAGCGTCGTCATGTGTCCATGTGGTTTCAGGCGCCAATCCACAGCACAAGAAGAAAGTCACCAATTAAGTCCTTCCATTTTCCTAGTGGCCACAAGTACCTGCAGTGTTTTTCTTTTCTTTTTTTTCATAGAAACTGTGAGATGCAGTTCGTTGTTCCCAAAGGCGTCTTATGTCCTTAGGCATGGCAGTAGTAGAAGTCGAGAGTTTTGTTGGTTTTTATTGAAGAACATTAATTTTCAGTTAACTTTTTAGAATTTTGTTCTTTTTATAGCCCACAAAAAAAGTGGACATCTCATCTCAGCTGTATCATTTCAGTCTATATACGTATATACATATGTATATATATATTATAATATATATATAATATATATATATATAAAGTATATATATATATTATCCAAAGGTGTTGGAATATATAATAATATAAATATATACATATATTATAATCATAAATATAATATATATATATATATATATATATAATATATATTATATATATATATATATATATATATATATGACTGGTAAAAGTGTTCTGTAACAACAGAATTCCATCTAATAAAAGGAGCCCATAAAAACACCAAAATGTAGAGAGAAAAGTACTATATTTCAGAGACTGCTGTCTCTCTCTTCAGGTATATGAATGAGAAAAGTTTACAGAAAAGGTGGTATTTATACCAAGAGATTCGTCCACAAGTAAGCCAATTTAGGTCACCCCCGCTGATAATCTTCCTTTAATCTTCTTAAGCGTTGGTTGAATGAACACTGCGTCGACGATGTCCGAGGTCCAATTCCCTTTTGAGATGTTCATTACCTGCTTCTCTTTTATTAAGGCCGATTCCATCATTTGACTCTTGTACCGGCAGTTGCTGCTATAAATTACACGTGACATATTCCAGTTTATTCTATGGTTATGTTCATTTATATGATTGAAAATAGCCGAGTTCTGTTGTCCATACCTAACTGACCGTTTGTGTTGTATTAATCTCTGGGGAAGTGATTTACCTGTAATCCGATGTAAGATTGGTCACAGTCCTGGCATGGGATCTCATATACCCCAGAGTCTTTGGGCGATGTCTTTTGTTGGACGTTAATCAGGGATTTGGCTAAGGTATTTGGGGTAGGTAAATGCAAAAGGGTTGGATTTCCCAAGGGTGTGAGTTACTCTCTTAATCGTCTCCAGGTGGGGAATTTTTATTTTATTGTTGGGTGTGTCTCTGGTCTTGTCTTTAGGGGGTCGGTAGAAAATTACGTTTGCTTTTTGAATTGCTTTCTCAATTATATGGTCAGGATACTTTAAAGATGAAAGTTGCTTGCGAATTAGTTCAAATTCTTTTCCAGGAATCTGGGGAACAAATTCGTAAGGCTCTTAAGAATAGGTTGCTAGCTAGACTTATCTTGATAGTATTGTCATGATAGCTAAAGTAGTGAATATATGAAAGTGAGAACGTTGGCTTTCTGTATATGGTAAATTTGTATTCTGTCGTGTCTCTGATTATTAAAACATCAAGAAAAGGAATTTTGTTGTCTGTTTCCCATTCAACTTTAAATTTGATGCTGGGCACTAATGCGTTTAATTTTGAGAGGAATTCATTAAAATTACCCCACTTATTATCCCAAAATGTTAGTATGTCATCCACGTATCTCATCCACAGCATGTTTTTGGGTTTTATTGCATTTATTACTGTAGTTTCAAAGTATTCCATGTACAGATTGGCTAAAATAGGACTTAAAGGACTACCCATACTACAACCCGAATTTTTGCTTGTAGAATGATTCCCCGAATGAAAATACGTTATTAGATGCACATAATTCAACTAACTTTATTATTTTGTCAAGTGCCAAAGGGAAATGATCTGAATAGGGGGATAATTTTTCCCTTAAAAACTGAAGAACGTCCTGTACTGGTACTTTTGTGAATAGGGAGTCTACGTCAAGGCTTAAAAGTTTTATGTTGTGAAGTGGTATATGTGCTTCTCTGAATTTGTGACAAAAGTCTTCCGAGTGTTTGATGTGACTGGGAGAAAAAGTGCCTAAAAAAGGAGAAAGGAGGCCAGCTAACCATTTAGAAATTTTGTAATTGAAAGCTCTGGCGCATGAAACGATGGGTCTGAATGGAAGATTGTCTTTGTGAGTTTTGGGAAGACCATAAAAGTAGTAGGGTAATTTAGGATTAATTACTTTAAATTTCTCTAATAGTTCAATACTCTTTTTGTCTTTACCAATTAATCTTACTTTCCGAAAAATTCTGTGGGAACGTTCTGGAGGGGATTTTTCGTCAGTTTTTCGTAAGTATTTGTGTCGCTAAGGAGCTGGTTGATTTTTGTGCGAAGGTAGAAGTCTTTGTCCATTATTACAATTTTGCCGTCTTTGTCGGATCTACTTATTATAACATCTAACTTTTTTAGCGAGTGGATGGCTATCATGAATCTGCGGGGAACAGGATATTTCTTATGAAGGTCAGTTAAAGCATTTAGTAACACTCCTTTTAAACATATCTCTTCACGGCT
>NC_087209.1:36770802-36895802 GCF_015104395.2 Macrobrachium nipponense | reverse complement strand
ACAGAATTAAAAGAAATGAAAGTATGGAATCAATAGGATTTACGATATTGATCAAGGTGGTGACGCTGGTCATTGCTTCCGGCACTGGGATTCCATTCCCTGCTTCTGTTCTAGATTCTCATAAACTTTACATTTGGAAGAGGAGTCTCACTTCCGGCAATTGAACTTCACATTGAAAGACGAAACTAGTAAGCTGCTTTGTTTGTGACCTAAAATTTCATATACGCGGGTTTCTAGTCACAGTAGGAAAAGAAGAGCTTAATAGGTTAAGAACCACCACATTTTATTTGCGACACGTTTCGTTGTTTCTTCATAACACTTTCAAGCATAATAAACATTACAATATTATAAAGAGTAATCAAAACATTATGCAATCATTATTGGCTGACAACGCTGAGTCAAAGTGGCAACAACAAGATAAATGATAAAATCTTTAAAATGAATTACAACGGAATACTATAAACAAATTTGTGGGAAAGACAAAGATGGAAAGTTTACACTATAAATGAATGATTGAATGATTTATATTAAAAGCAAGGGATAAGATGAATTGTCAAGGTTAAGATCTGGTTTCCTTAAAAATATGTCTATCGACTCAGAGATTTTCAACAATGACTCTTCTCTAAAAGTGGGATTCTATTTCTGTTATCTGTCATGATGGAAATATTTTTGGATCTTCTAATGGAAGTATTTACGCCATGGTTTCACTGGTGGGGGGCGGGGGGTCGGAGAGAAGCAATAGGTGTATGGCAAGTAGATAATTCGGGGCTACCTCCCTAGACCTTTCCGTCCTCGCCCTTGATTCAGCCCCTGGGCCCTGATTATGAGGGGCAATTTCATACATGGTGTCTTCAGCTTAATCAAAAAAGAAAAAACGACTGACCAAGAGACTCAATATGATGCACAAATGACTAGACCAGAGAATCTTAACCTTTTTATGACCACACCCCCTCTAAGAGTTGGTCCTTTCTTTCTCGTCCCCCCTTGCATCTATGAGTAAAATTCCCTCCCAGATTTAAAGGAAAATTTAAAAGAGAAAGAGAATGGGTTTCGAGGGACATGAAGTCAATAATTGCAAAACATGGTCAGCCCAAAGAGGCTAGTCTCTACAGTAGTAGACTCTAGGAAAGTAACGTTATAAAGGTGATACTTTTGCATTTTTTCATCAACTTCTGAATCTTGGTTCCTCTCTCTTGTTAAGAGAATAACGAATATAATTATAACTTTTTTTTTTCATTTTTCCCTAAGGCTCGCGCCTCCCCTGGAAATTGTTGACGCCCCCTAGGGGGGGGGCGAGCCCCCAGCTTAAGAACCACGGGACGAGACAAAGATTCTAAGTAATCTTTTGTTGTTAAAAGTTTATCTTACTTTTCAGCCTCTCCTAACAATTGATTCATAGTGCAACTTCGAGGTTTTCCTCCTCCTGTTATACACCTTTCAAACCTATTTACTGCCAATTTCCGTTTCGGGGCTGAATGACCTCTTAGGCCTCGGCGCTTGGCCTTTGGCCTGAATTCTATTTTCTACGCTAATTCTCGAGTAATTGTGAGTACAGTAATTTGGGCTCTATTCTCTTCTCAGAGTTTTGTAGGTCAAATCAGAGGAAACAATAATAATTAGTTTTTATGACTATCACTAACCGGAAATGATCAGGTCAACGCGCACGCGCGCAGTGAGCGTTCTTACAATGAGCTGCACCTTGAATTGTGTTCTCTCTCTTCTTGAGAAGATTGCTGTAGTAAATGCTCTTAATTATAAGTGAATAAGAACATACATTTAAACGGTTTAGTAGCTTCTTAATCTAATTTCTAGAGAAGTTTTTGAAACACACAGACAGTAAGGGATACAGACTTTATGTCTATATATATATATATATATATATATATATATATATATATATATATATATATATATATATATATTATATATATATATATGTATATATATATACATATGTATATATGTGTTATATATAATATATATATATATATATATATCTATATATATATATTTATATATATATATATATATATATATATATATATATATATATATTACATTCGTTAAAAGCAATTGCTTTTAACGAAAATTGTATAAGAGAAAAACTATGCCCTAAGAGTTATTATAATAGATAATGATTATACTATTATATATAATAAATAATAATATATATAAATTTTATTATTATATATATATGGTATGTATACTATATGTATATATATATATATATTATATATATATATATATTTTAAAAGGCCCCAGAAACACTGTTTACCCGATAACAGGACATTTATATTTTGATTAAACTTTCGCAATCCTAATTGCCAGCGATCAGACTGGATTACAAGTTTTTTTAATCGAAATACATGGTTTTGTCTTGATAATACTGTTTTTACGTGCCTTTTTTAACTTCATAGAACATATTTACATTACAGTAAAAGACAAACATGTATAAATACTACATATATGAATTTTTTATCACAACACCGTGATTCATATACATATTGCATCAAGCTACAAATGTCCTTTAACATCCAATTCGAAGGGGAATTTTTTTAGTTGATAACAATTTCGTCCTCTCGTGGTTTCGAACCAGTGCCCAGCGAACAGAGGAGAAATCAGGACTTCAGTGAGGTTATCGACTCGGCCAACAAGTGAGGTAGAGCGAATCGGATATTAAAGAACATTTGTAGCTCCAAATATATATATATCTATATATATATATATATATATATATATATATATAGATGTGTATATATATATATATATATATATATATATATATATATATATATATATATATATGTGTGTTGTGTGTGTGTGTGTGTGTGTGTGTGTGTGTGTGTGTGAAAAACAGAACCTGAAATCATCATTAGATATTCAGATCAAGAAGTGTTAGAATAGGAGTAGGCCCAATTGACAAACTGCACATTTTAAACTAATACAAAGAGGCTCCATCTTTGCTCCATTGAACACACCTTTTTATTCTTTTTTTTTTTAAATTGTCGCTGCTCCGATGATTAGTTTCGCAAAGCAATTTCCTTTCATGAACTGAATAACGGAACCATTTCATTCTAACCAGTTCTTTGTACACGCGGAACCTTCAGCCAGGTAGCGTGGTTTTCAACAGTACGCGGAGAAAGTTTACAGAAAGGGTGTACAGTGTATAAAAGATGAGAGGGAAGAGAATTAGCGGGCAGGGCACCTGTCTGTAGAGATGTACTGGGTGTCAGGGTCTCCGTATCGGGTTACTTCCTTAGGGCTGGCCTGTTCCCCCTGGTAGAGGGACAGCAGGAGTCCCGTTAGGCGAGCGTTGGCAGCCCACAGCATTCTTTATCCGTCTCGATTTTCCTTTTTATTTCGTTCGGTTGCCTCCGGATCCTTCTTGCTCTCTGGTTATAGAATTTCGTTAATCTGTCCTTACCTGTGCTTTGTTGATTATTAGTTGTAAGTTCTGCTATTTTATGTATATACAGTCAAGCGTCATTTTTGTGAGTGAACTAGTAAAATAACGGTGTCATAATTTTACTTTAAGACAGGAAAACAGGATGGATTTTTTCGAGAGAAGATGTGTATATTGTTTTTATACATATATATACTCTTATACATGTACATAAATTTATACTTATTTATTTATAGGGCTAGAAAGAATTACTGCAAACCTTGAAGGTTGAGAACCCCAGGTACAACCCCTTTTCAAAAGAAAATTGTATAGTTGAGAGAAAATTTGCCGACAGAAATATGCAACAAAATATGAAACATGCACATACAATATGTGAGTGTGTGAATGTGTGTACAAACTGCTCTCATTACACTGGCTTATGTCAGCACGTGCTCCTGAGCGTTGAGTAGCCCTTGCAAAGTAGATGTACGAGTTCCGTTCTAAATGAGGTCACGGTACCCTTTGGCATGTGGTCATACCCATATGCGAAGAGGAAATACCTGGGCCAAAAAGCGCTCGGTGATTTCACTCTTGGTCCAATGTAGTGGTTGGATTTTTTTCCTCCTTTTTTTAACTCGACACATTTTCCAACTTACTTCTTTGTTACACGGACTACTTACGGTTGTGGTTTGTTATTAGTTTTGAGACTACATAGAAGAAGAACAAACGGCCGTGGTTTGTTTTATTGGTTTTCAGACTTCATAGAAGAAGAACAAACGGCCGTGGTTTGTTATATTGGTTTTCAGACTACATAGAAGATGGTTAGATGTTAGTTTTAGCCTACATCGAGGGAAGGAAAAGGATTGCTTAGTTGCCAGATGGAAGACGTGAAGGAAGAACAACAAAACACATTTTTGTTTTAAGCCGTTGCATGACTTGGCAATGCTTAAGTGAAAGAATGAAGCTTGTCTTGAAAATATAATAATTCACTCTCTCTCTCTCTCTCTCTCTCTCTCTCTCTCTCTCTCTCTCTCTCTCTCTCTCTCTCTCTCTCTCTCTCTCCATATGTACACTTGTGTATATGTAAATTTATTATATATATATATATATATATATATATATATATATATATATATATATATATATATATATATATATATATATATATATATAACTTTTTTTTTATTTGTTAGAAACCATGCGCATGCCAACATGACAAGTCTTAAGCAGCGAAAAAAGTTGAGCATAGCACTTTTGATCATTACTATGAAACTGAAATTCGCCGTAATGTGGATAATAATGATCGAAATTCTGTTAAATGGAATGAGGGAGGGTCCACAATGCATTCACAAATGTTCCATGTTTATGAGAAGCATAATTTTATTCCCAGGGACAGTTCTTCTTTGGACAAGTGGGTTGTGTACCCGCCTATCATTTCGATAGCCCTTGTTCGCTCTCCGTTGCTGCCAATGCGGAACCAGAGGAATTTATGTCTGGTAATTAGAAATTCATTTCTCGACAGAATGTGGTTCGGATCCCACAATAAGCTGTAGGTCCCGTTGCTGAGTAAACAATTGGTTCCTAGCTACGTAAAAAGAAATCTCTAATCCTTCGTGCCAGCCCTAGGAGAGCTGTTAATCAGCTCAGTGGTCTGATTAAACTAAGATAGACTTAACTTATTTCCAGGGATGAAATTTCGATTCCTTGAAGTATCTATTCAGTCATTTGTTAAAGAGCCCCGTAGGGGGGTTAATGCCGTCAGTGCGCCTCATTCGGTGCACTATAGGCATTACTTAAGGTTCTTTGCAGCGTGCCTTCGGCCCCTAGCTGCAACCCTTTCCGTTCCTTTTACTGAACTTTCTTTCATATTCACCTTCTTCTATCTTATTTTCCAAGCTTCTTTAACAATTGATTCATAGTGCAACTGCCAGGTTTTCCTCCTGTTACATATTTCAAACAATTTTATTATTAATTTCTGTTTCAGCACTGAATGTCCTCATGGGTCCCAGTGCTTGGTCTTTGGCCTAAATTCTATATTCTATTAAATTAATATGTTTGAGGGAATTCTCAGTTTAAGAAATTTTCCATTTATATTTTCACGGATAATTCGGCATCCATGAGAAACCTCTTTATTTTATAGGAAATATTGCTTTCATGTGACGGTAGAAGTCACATGGGCGAGAACCATCGTTTAATTATTACTGAAAGAGTCATTACTTACAGTTAAAATTACTGTTATCATAAAAAACGACGTTTTTAAGACACCGTAAATGAGAAGTATTATAACTTTAACAAAGAAGAAATCTCGGACTGTGAAGGTCATTAATACTTACGATATAAAGAATCACGGTTTATGGGAGGCAATACCATATTTCACAGTAGAAATCACTGCTTATGAGTAGCTTTACTGCAAAATCGTTTAAGAAATCACCGTTAATGAGGGGCATTATTACGTCGTCAACGAAGAAATCAGGTTCATCAGTACATTGTCACGGAAGCATTGTGACCCTCATCGTCAGGGTACTCGCCGGCGGTCTGCTAACCCACTTTACGACAGGTAGGCAGACCATCCCGGTGGGGGCGGGGGGGTGGGGGGGGTGGGGGGCGAGACTGACAGGGATTTTGTCTGAGGGACGGAGCAAAAGAGGGGCAGGCGAGTGGACTATTATTCCTCCAAGGAGTAGATGGACCGAGATGAGGAAATAACTTGAGCGCAGGACCGATTGTTGTTTACAACAGTAGTTTAAACCAAGCCGTTTATTTACGGATTTGACAATTATTTCGTTTCTTTTATCTGTTAGCTGCTTTTCGGGTTTGATATGCTTTTCTTCCGTTGGGTCTGTTTTGTGTTGCATGAAAGTTTATTCAGCAGACTGATGGTATTTTTGGATTGTTCCATTTGAAAGTTCACATAGATTAATAATGATGATAATAGGTTTATATTGAACTCCCAAGAGCCTGCTCAACTCTCACAAAGTATTATCAGAGGAGTGGGTGCGGTAGTACCTTTCTCGGTGTCCAATTATTACCATCCCTGACAGGTGCAAATAATTTGATAAAGTGCTACAAGTTGAGGACGCAGATTCTTTTAAGAATTCTGCTCTTCTTTGACTCCCTTTATTCAGTCTTTATAAAGGGATAAAACTAGACCATGTATCGTTAACGTCAGTATATGCGGTGCAAATATTCAATAATAAAAATGAAGGTGATTATCTCCAGTGAACTGGAAAGTGTTCAATGGCGTCATTTTGAAAACAAGGCTATAACTGGGTGACCCTTCGGCTGTCATCTAAAAGGCGGACAATGCATCACAAGATTTAGATTTAATAACGGCACCCCCTAGCGAAAAGACCTCATTTCTCTTTCAACTCTCACGCCTGAGATGATTCCGGTTCCAATTTTGGCATTTGCAACTCAATGCAACGTGCCTGAGAAGTGTTCTCACGAAATTAGCACTTGCACTTTTCAGTACACACAGGCTTGAATGACTTTAAGCTATAAAATTATGCAATGTCACTGTTTGTCAGATGGCGAGGGACTCGTATTTTCACTTGAACGTGGGTGGAGACATGGATGATTATATTTGGTAATATTATGAGGGATGAGTCCATTTTGTAAAAAGCTGAATGCCGCAGGCAAGGCAGACCTGATGTAAGATGAAGATTATCATCACTGTTAGTGTCTTCATAATGGCACTCATTCTTTACAGTATGGCTGAATTAACTTCGACAGAACAGACCTCCTACCGGGTAAGAGAGAAACACCAACCAAAGGAGGACCTCCAAAGATAGCATAGAGAGAGAGAGAGAAGATGACGAGGGCACAAATGTTTTTAAAAGGCATATTTAAACATATTCCAGGCAAACCATTGTGCTTCAATGGTGCAATGACTGATTCGGACTCAAGGGTCGTTTTTAGACGAAGTGGCAAGCTCTTAGAAAAGACGAGATCACCATCTTGCCTTGTCTAAGATTCCAGCGAAGTTCTGCTTCAAGAAGTAAAAACTCTGACGTCATTCGTTGCAGGGTAGGTGTTTGTTGTGGATATAAGTCTTTGAACCTTTCCTATTCTCAAGAAGCGGGAATTCCCTAGCGGGTACCCACGACAGAAACGATACCCTACGCTTCTTTTGCGATATACTTTCGAGGTACTTACTAACTACAGGTTAACCCTCATTTGCATGCAATGCTGTCATTAATAGTAGTGAACAACACGCATTATCGCAACTTTTTATCAATGAGAGAATAATATATGTCAAGAGCGTAAAAACTTAATCGCACAAGACACTTAAGCAGGCACCTCGTGACACGGCGAGAAAGTTACCAGGATGAAGAATAAAAAGAGGGAAGAGAGAGAGACGGGGGTCAGGGGTGGGGGGGACGGTTAATTAGTCAATCAAGAGAGAGAGAGTTGAAGGAAAGTATGATTCGGGGCGAGACGTGAATGTAAAATGTAAAAAGTAGGCAGAGAAGGGGAAGTTAGTTGAATAATAGTATATAAAAAACAGAAAACTATTGTTCTTTACGTTTTACCAATTTGTGTACGCGAAATTTTCCCACATACAGGCAAGCTTATTATTTCGATGTGAAAAAAACGTGAACGTACATAGGCCTACAAAACTATTTTGAACAGTTTTACAAACTTATCATTATTGATCAATTTAACAGAAATTTCAAGTCTGACAATAAGTTATTGAGAAGATAATTCCTATTTTTTCGTATTTCAAATAACTTACGAGACTCATTCAAACTTGAAAAGTTACAATGAATCTCTTGAGATAATGTCAGAGCTCAGTCTGTAACTGCAGATGTCTGGCAAGCGAGATACAAAAAATATCGTACAATTTCATGCAATTGTCAAATGTGAATACAGAATATGAACTTCATTTCTGCCCATATGTATATTACTACCTAGCAAAGCCTTGACAACTAACCTCTCTATCTAACTAGACCATATCAAGAAAAAGGAGCCGAGAATAATACGTCAAGTAGACCGTTCAAGGTTTAATGAGCTCACAAACGCAAATGTGGTACAGACATCAAACTGAAGAAATGAGCAAGAAAAAAGGAACTTCCGGGCTGGCAGAGATCAACAAGAGCCCTTGCTTGAAGAAGGCCAAGTAAATCCAGAACAAGAGAAGAGGAAGTATATAAATCACACAGACAAGAATGGCTGTTATTTTATGTGCAAGATAAGCAACCTGCATGTGGCACAAGGCACAACAGCCCCAGGCCTGTTTCCGCTGAGTGAGTCTAGGTCGGAAGGTGGGCGCCGGTTCAAACGGGAATCGGCGGAGGTTTTGCAGGCGATCTCCAATCCTCTTCCATCCGAAATTCTTTCGCACTCAAAGGAAGTGGCTCTGGTAGTCAATGTTCAGAAAAGAATTAGGATGCTGTAGACTGTAAGTCAGCAATTTATAAGTGGTTTGTGGGTCTGTTTTACACACACACACACACACACATATACATACATACATACTACATATATATATATATATATATATATATATATATATATATATATATGTGTGTGTGTGGTGTGTGTGTGTGTGTGTGTGTACATTATATATATTACATGTATATATTTAAGTGTATGGATATGTAGGTATATATACATATATATATATATATATATATATATATATATATATATATCTTTATATATTAGTATTATATTGAATATATAATATAAATCAATGTTATGTTGACAACTCGACATGTATATGTGTTGACAACTTCGTAACTATGTAATTGACTGCTTAGTAGTTCCATTTCCGTTTGTAGTATTTATCCATTAAGTGTAATTCTAGGCTGTGGACCATTTGCTTCTTGGACTAGGCTGTTGGTTGTTCTATCTTTTACTTTTTTCGTTTTTATGTTTACCTTTGATATTTCGAAGCTGTTTTCATTCTTATATATATATATTATTATTATATATATATATATATATATATATATATATTATATATATATATATATACACACGTATAGTATGCGTGCATGCATGTGTGTTAAGCATTTGGAGCTGATTGCTTATGTTAACGTTCAACAGAGAACTTAATAATAATGGTGATAATTCAGGTATGCACGCTTTCGTTGCAACTGCGGTAATCGCCGGAGATTCGTGTATCCTACAGTCAGGCCAACCAACCGGGCAGGTTTTGGTCACGTGCCAAAAACGATCATGGGTTATAAAGAAAAAGAGAGAGGGAGCGAGAGAGATCGATGTTCTTGCTTCGTTTTCAAGAAGGAAGTTTTCTCTCATTTGCTTTACCTCTCCATCTGCCATGTAATAAACCTATTGTAGTGTATATAGTATATATATATATATATATATATATATATATATATATATATATAAATATTATATGTGTGTAGGCAAACCAAACGTCTATATTCCTTTGGGACCAGGTGTTTCCTTTCCCGGTTCCTGAGTATATGTGATAAGATATGATACACACACATATGTATGTATATATATATATATATATGATGTGTGTGTGTGTGTGTGTGTAGGATATGAGTATTAGCCCCACGCGCGTTCCATGTACATTCCTAGGGATTTATGTCGATGGTCACCAATCCAGTTGCGGACTAGACCCACTTTTGCTTTATTCCAGATGGAGGGTAACATTCCGCTGATGTAGTATTAACATTTCTTCCGTGTAAAGGAGGAAGCTCAGTTTCATGAGTTCAGAACCTTGTTAATGTCTACACTCCTACAAACTTTACTCACGTATCAAAATGAAGGTCTTTCTAACATGGCAGGGCTCGGAACTTGCTCCTTATTTTGGTTTTTCCTTGTTGCTGTAAGACTGGTTTCCAACCCTGAGGTCGCGACACCAAAGGGGGTTACTAGGCGTTTTTCTTGGTGTTGCTCTCTCATTCAATTTCAATATCTAGAAATATTGCACTTTTGTATTTTTCGAATCGGCCATATTATCAATAAATATGTCTCTTCTGAAAACGAGTATGTGCAGGATTCTCCTGCCCATGAAATATTGATCTAATCTTGGTGATAATGTTCTCAACTCTGACTATCCTCGTGATAAGAAGGTCGGGAAATAGGTTAAGCCTTTACAAATCCACGATTAGATAAACTTGCCAGCCAGGTCTAAGCTTAGGGCTCATTAAATTAGGGTACGTAACATTTTCTGTTGAGTATAATCAGAGACATTTTGATTATTCATTGGTCATCGTGGGCTATGCCAAAACAATGTTATTTCATTTTATACTGAAGGTTTATTTTTGCAAGAATAGTTGAGTGTGTGTCGACTAACGGATAATATAAGTATTATTTTTCTCGTTCTTATATACCACTTACCCCGTAAGCGATCACGCCCACGTACCTGTGTTATCTGCCCGGTGGTTTGTGTACATGTCTAAGGATACATGATTAGGACCGAAAGGAAAAAGGGTACAGCCGTCTATTGCTTTCCTCTGCGCATGCCCAATCTTTCCCTTCCAGCATATTTCCACTCTGTTTCTTCCCTTGACGTCAGAGTTCAAAATAACCTTCCTTCACGCAGAAACACATCCTAACCAGAGGTTGTATATGAATGCTTGTCGTTCTTGCAATATAATTGGAAGGATTTTAAGTGCAGAAGTTATATAAAGACACCGAAGGTAGATATCTAATCAAATGATGAAGTCTAAAAAACACTGGAACTGTTAAGGCAGATCTGCATCCGAGTCTCGGGTTCCGCTAATCCAACAGTGCGTCTCGTTAGAGCAAGGGTTCCCAAACTGCGGGTCATGATCCCCAAAGTGGTCAAGAGCCTTCTGGGGGTCATGGAGGATCCAAGATTTTGAGGAAATTTTTTGCATGAAATTTAGGGATTTTTGTACATCCTTCTCATTAAAATACATGATTAAATCGTCCTTGTTAATACGTTGCGACGCCAGTTAGAACTAACAAATCAAACAAAAATCAACCTTGCTAATAAACATTAACAAGTATTTTTGTTTGTTGTTATTGCTTTCTCTGCTGTGATTATTCTTTAATTTAATGTTTAAAATGTATCTGCGCCATTGGAAATTAAAGCATTTTCAAGGGCTTATAAAGGTGGTGGTCATGGTAGGGTTCAAGTACTGGTAAAGGTTGGGAAATGCTGCTTTAGAGACTGGTAATGGAAACAGACCACACATGCACGCATACACTCATATACAGTATATATATATATATATATATATATATATATATATATATATATATATATATATATAAATATAAGTTCGAATGTGTGTGTGTTTATAGGGTCTGTATATACATACATGCATATATATATATATATATATATATATATTATATATATATATATATATATATATATATATATATATATATATATATATGAATTAAATTGGATGGCTCCAGAAGGTGCTACGTTCTTCATTAATTGTTGTTCTTAAATTTATCTTGAATCTCATCTCCGTAGGTATATAATGTATTTTATTTAAGCAAGATTTGTAAATATGGCGTTGGTTTACTGGCTAAACAGCGTCATCTGCGTCTTGTAAGTTTGTCAAGTGTTTGTCATTCATCCAGTCGAACCTTCTGTTCCGTCGACAGTCACTTTTTTTTTTTTACCACTATAAAATCGGTGAGAAAAACCAACAGTGAAGATGACATAGCACTCCCCCGTAACTTCCCACGATTTACTGCAAATTCTCTCGTCGACAGAATTCCACTGTGGTCAAGAGATGAACCATTTTTATTTAGTCCACAAAGGCGTAATGTAAAATGTTGTCCAAAACAGAATGCCTCCGTGGGGACAAAAGGGAATTTTTCATACGAATGGAATGTCACCTTGCGGAAAGAGTAGGAAATTTTTTCCAGAACTGAATGTCGAAATGTGGAAAAATAGGACACGTTTTTCCATGATAGAATGCCACATACAATGATTTCAGACAAAATCTTCCAGAACGGAAAGCCTGCTTAAGAAAAAGATAAAAAAAACGATGAAATATATGAGGGGAAGAAAGATACTATACACTGCGATAAAAAATCATAGAAATAAACTATATATGAAGTAAACAAACAAACATAAACTGAGGTTGAAAAAAGAAAAAAAAAATGCAGTAACATTTAAGTTCGTCTTATGCTTAGAGCGTCAACAAAAACACCGGAAATTAGTATACCTACTAAGTACAAGCGTTGATTAGCTCCCCTTTTTATCCCGTTCCTTCTGCAACGCCATCATAAAACCCTTGGAATAAGAAAACTCCCAAAATGACGTTACGAAGGAACACAAATTTACTCGACGAAAATTAAATCACTCTTCGCCATGCTTCACCTCTCTCTCTCTCTCTCTCTCTCTCTCTGTAAAAGACAGTTTTCCCAAGGGATCAAAGCGACTGAAGTAAAACATCCGCAAATCAAAATATTTCCGAATATAATTAGATTTTCTACAGTTCAAAAAGTCCGTAGAAAAATGATGCATCATTTTTTTTAAAGTTTGTTTCCTAATTATTTTAATCTTATCATTTTTATGTTCTCAAATTTCCAGAGAGTTGTTTTTGTGGGGATTTTCGTTATCCACTAAGGACCCCGTTGGTCAAACATTATATGATAGGAATGACATTGTTTGCATTTTAAATTTGATGAAATCATCTAAATTTTACAGCTTTTTTCAAGTGCGTTACAGTGTTTTATGTGCCTAGTTTTAGCGGTCTTTCATTCCGTCCGTAGGGCTGGCGTATTTTAGTTTGTCAGTTAAAACTAATATTTTACTTAAACGATTTCTGTAATCAGTTGATTTGCCCACTTCATTTTTCGGGATGTAACGTATAATATAATTAACAGCTCGTATGTTTTATGTGATGAGAGGCTGGACTTCTCATACATCCAGAGGAAGTGACTTTTGGGGTAAAAGTCACAAAAGTATATAGAAATGAGTGGAGAGAGGATTACAAGGAGTGACAAGGATTAGGATATCTCAAAGACTTATTAGTCTATCCTGAGAGGAGACATCGTGTGCTCACTTATCTCTGGGAGCAGGTTTTAAAATTCATTCACAGTGCTCTAATGATTTTGTCTAGCTTTCTTTTGAACTCTTCCACACTCCTGCTGTTTACAACTTCTGGAGGCAGATGATTCCATGCGTCACATATCTTGTATGTGAAGAAGTTCCCACAATGGGATGTGTTGTATCTCTCCAGTTCTAGTTTCCATCATCATTTCTTGTCTGGTTTTCGTTTAATGTGAAGAAGTAATTTAAGGCGAAAAGTGAAATAATGTATAAAATGTGGAGAGAGAGAGAGAGTGGTATCCAGACTCAAGTTTACTAGAGCCCAGAGGATAACATTACAAATGAAGATCCTGCTGCAAGATTCTTTCATAAAAAGTTAAATTATTATTGTTATAATTATTAATATTATCATTCAACAAGGTTTACAGCTCTGTTAAAGAATTCGAAACGGCCATTCAAATGAGGTAAGAAACGAAATGAGCATCAGACGACGAAGGACGATTTGATATACTACGTACTACACCCCACAAATGAACCAGGATATATGTAGATACGCCAACTCTCTCCGTCCAGGGCTATAAATATGCACAAGATGAAGAACGCCTCGGCAAAGGAGAAAGAGACCAGGAGAAATTATATGTATATATATATAGATGTGTGTGTATATATATATATATCTATATATATATATATATATATATATATATATATATATATATATATATAGAGAGAGAGAGAGAGAGAGAGAGAGAGAGAGAGAGAGAGAGAGAGAGAGAGAGGAATTTTTATCACATTATTATGACATATTTAATATATATATATATATATATATATATATATATATATATATATATATATATATATATATACAAAACTGAAAATCAGAACAGAACACAATTTTTATTTTAGGGGAGAGAGAGAGAGAAAGAGAGAGAGGGTAGGGGGTGGGGGACGATGTGAAAGTTGGCAGTGCAATGGATGCGGTGGTGATTACGGGGATAGGTGGTGGCCGGCACCAAAGCAGAAGAAAGAGGAGAAGCAGCAGCTCGCCCACCCTACCCCCAGCCAAGCATGGAAAGTAGTCGTCCCGAGCGTCTTTTGTTTCCTCAAGCGACGTCGGAGAATCCACCCGCGCCAAATTTGCCTGCTATTATGTCATTCAACCTTCATCGAGTACGATGTGACCTGCCAAAGTATACACGCGTGGGTGGAAAATCCGCCAAATAAATCCGGGTTGGGTGGGATTGTGGTCATTGTTTTTAGTCGTTCCGTTCACTATGCACTTTCTCTTTTGGGTATAGGTCCTCCACTCTTACCGTGGTTACCCCATCCTATATCCTCTCGGCAACGTCACCCCTTCCCCTAATTGCACTCCTACTACATTGTTCTTTCGTAGCATTTCATCTTCTTGTGCCATTCACTTTCAGAACTGCTGTTGCCTTTTCCTCCGGTTACGAAAGTGTGTACTGTTGCTTACGTTTGACTTATGACGGCGTAAAAAGAGTATGGAGTAACAACATTGCTGCTACAGTTACGTAGGTTTTAGCGATTTGCTGAATGTTGAATAACGATGGATGAAATGAACGGGAATGTAAAGCGAAGTTTGCTATGGAGATATCAATTAGTTTTTGTACGGTTTTTGAGCATGGTATGTCAATCAGTAATAAAAAAACAAAGATTTTATATAGCATTAAAACACACACACACACACACACACACACACACACACACATATATATATATATATAATATATATATATATATATATATATATATATATATATATATATAATATGTGTGTCTGTATGTGAGTGAGTGAGAGAGAGAGAATCCTCGTAATCCAGTGGTTAAGCCGCTTGCCATGCCAACAGGATGTTCAGGTTCGATTCGCTGGAGTTTGAACGCATGACATAATACAGGCTGATGTCGCCCTTCTGTTGATTTAGGCAGTAAATGGTGGTTAGTTGAGCGTTGTGGGCTATCTTCCGGGTCGGAAAGGTCGTAAAGGTTTTAGACCCACCTGGATACACACACACTCACAAAATAAATGAATAAGACCGAACTAATTGCGAAGTCAGACGCATGATTCTCGGCCTATTTAATGCTGCTGACCTAAAACCGGGCGCACTGTCTCGGAACATTCCTAACGGCGTTTCTGTCCTCTTCGGCGTGAACCGGAAATTCGCATAAAGAAATCGAATACGGTTGCTTGACTCCCGTCCAAGTCTTCTGTTAAACACAGGGCCCCCCCCCCCCCCCCCTACCCCCAATGATGTTCCGGTTAAGCGGGTACCTGTCAAAACGTTTAGGCAGGTGATGGGTGACGGTAGTCTTCCTCAGTTTACCGTCTCTCTCTCTTCTCTCTCTCTCTCTCTCGCTCTCTCTTCTCTCCTCCTCTCTCATCTTTTTTCTCTCCTCTCTCTCTCTCTCTCTCTCTCATCTATATATACATACTATATATTATATAATTATATATATATATATATATATATATATATATATAATATATTTATGTATATATATATATATATATATATATATATTATATATATATAGTATATATGATAATTTTTTTCATTCTCTCTCGGGTTCTCGTGGAGCAATTGATAGTACTAGTTGCGTCTCACAACTAAAGAACCTACACTTTCGATCCCTGAACCAGGCTATTTAAGGAACGGTATAAGAATTTTTTTTTTTCTGTTTTTTTGGGGGAAATAATGATTATAATACTACTACTATACATTATTATTAACATCAGCTGAAGCAACACACTGATATATTGTAGTGCAAAAAATACTTTTAAGACAAAAAGAAAGATTGAACATTTGCATTCAAACAGTGTTAATAACAACAATAATCCAATATGCTATTGTTGATCTAAGTAGTGATTTATGTACCTGGTTGTAAGTCGAGTGTTGTGGGTCATAAATAAGGGTTTGGTTATCGAAAACAACAAAAGAACTGAACGATTAGCACTCCGTTGAATTGTGCAACATCTTTCTCATGGAAACAGGAAGGCAAGGGCCTCATGGAGGTCATCCTTAGCCTAATGGTTCCTCGCCCTCTACCTGTGCATCGACAAGGTAATCCTCGCCGTCTACGTGTGCGTCGACAAGGTAATCCTTGCCCACTACCTGTGTGTCGACAAGGTAATCCTCGCCCCCTACCTGTGCGTCGACAAGGTAACCCTTGCCCCCTACCTGTGCGTTGACAAGTATGCCCTCGCCCTCTACCTGTGCGTCGACAATGTAATCCTACCCCAAGCCACCGGCCCCCTCTACAAGGAGCCTGGCACAAGGTAATCCTCGCCCTCTTACTGAAGCAATACGAAAAAATGGTAATCCTCGCCCTTACCTTGTGCGTCGACAAGGTAATCCTCGCCTTTCTACTATGCCTCGACCAAGGTAATCCTCGCCTCTACCTGTGCGTCGACAAGGTAATCCCGCCCTCTACCGTGCGTCGACATAAGGTCATCCTCGCCCTGCGGTACCTGTGCGTCGACAAAGGTAATCCCTCGCCCTCTACCTGTGCGTTCGCAAGGTAATCCTTGCCCCCTACCTGTTTTTTGCTCGACAAGGTATCCTGCCCCTCTAGCTGTGCGTCGATATAATCCTCGCCCTCTACCTGTGCAAGGTCGAACACAAGGTAATCCTCGCCCCCCCTCTACCTGTGCGTCGACAAGGTAATCCTGCTACCTGTGGCGTCGAACCAAGGTAATCCTCGCCCTCTTACCTTTGCATCGATAAAAGGTAATCCTCCCGTCTACCTGCTCGAACAAACGGTATCTTGCCCCACCTGTGTTCGTCGAACAAGGTAATCCTCGCCCTCCCCTACCTGCAAACGGAATAAGTAATCCTCCGGCCGCCCCCTACCTGTCGTCAAGGTAATCCTCGCCCTCTACCTGTGCGTCGACAAGGTAATCCTCGCCCTCTACCTGTGCGTCGACAAGGTAATCCTTGCCCTCTACCTGTGCATCGACAAGGTAATCCTCACCCTCTCTACGTGTGAGTCGATAAGGTAATCCTCACCCTCTACCTGTTGAGTCGACAAGGTAATCCTCACCCTCTACCTGTGAGTCGACAAGGTAATCCTCACCCTCTACCTGTTGAGTCAATAAGGTAATCCTCACCCTCTACCTGTTGAGTCGATAAGGTAATCCTCACCCTCTACCTGTTGAGTCAACAAGGTAATCCTCACCCTCTACCTGTTGAGTCGAAAAGGTAATCCTCACTCTCTACCTGTGCATTGACAAGGTAATCCTCACCCTCTCTACCTGTTGAGTCGAAAAGGTAATCCTCACTCTCTACCTGTTGAGTTGAAAGGTAATCCTCACCCTCTACCTGGTGAGTCGACAAGGTAATCCTCACCCTCTACCTGTGCGTTGACAAGGTAATCCTCACCCTCTACCTGTTGAGTCGATAAGGTAATCCTCACCCTCTACCTGTTGAGTCGACAAGGTAATCCTCACCCTCTACCTGTTGAGTCGATAAGGTAATCCTCACCCTCTACCTGTGAGTTGACAAGGTAATCCTCACCCTTACCTGTTGAGTCGACAAGGTAATCCTCACCCTCTACCTGTGCATTGACAAGGTAATCCTCACTCTCTACCTGTTGAGTTGATAAGGTAATCCTCACCCTCTACCTGTTGAGTCAACGAGGTAATCCTCACTCTTTACCTGTGAGTCGACAAGGTAATCCTCACCCTCTACCTGTTGAGTCAAAAAGGTAATCCTCACTCTTTACCTGTGAGTCGACAAGGTAATCCTCACCCTCTACCTGTTGAGTCGACAAGGTAATCCTCACCCTCTACCTGTTGAGTTAACAAGGTAATCCTCGCCCTCTACCTGTGCGTCGACAAGGTAATCCTCACCCTCTACCTGTTGAGTCAACAAGGTAATCCTCACTCTTTACCTGTGAGTCGGCAAGGTAATCCTCACCCTCTACCTGTTGAGTCAACAAGGTAATCCTCACTCTTTACCTGTGAGTCGACAAGGTAATCCTCACCCTCTACCTGTTGAGTCAACAAGGTAATCCTCACCCTCTACCTGTTGAGTCGACAAGGTAATCCTCACTCTCTACCTGTTGACCCAACACGATAATCCTAAACCCTCTACCTGTGCATAGACAAGGTAATCCTCACCCTCTACCTGTTGAGTCGATAAGGTAATCCTCACCCTCTACCTGTTGAGTCGATAAGGTAATCCTCACCCTCTACCTGTTGAGTCAACAAGGTAATCCTCACCCTCTACCTGTGAGTCAACAAGGTAATCCTCATTCTTTACCTGTGAGTCAACAAGGTAATCCTCACCCTCTACCTGTTGAGTCAACAAGGTAATCCTCACTCTTTACCTGTGAGTCGACAAGGTAATCCTCACCCTCTACCTGTTGAGTCAACAAGGTAATCCTCACTCTTTACCTGTGAGTCGACAAGGTATCTCGCCCTCTACTGTGTCGACAAGGTAAAATCCTCCCGCCCCTCTACCTGTGCGTCGACAAGGTAATCCTCGCCCTCTACCTTTGCGTCGACAAGGTAATCCTCGCCCTCTACCTGTGTGTCGACAAGGTAATCCTCGCCCTCTACCTGTGCGTCGACAAGGTAATCCTCGCCCTCTACCTGTGCGTCGACAAGGTAATCCTCGCCCTCTACCTGTGCATCGACAAGGTAATCCTTGCCCCCTCTACCTAAGCGTCGACAAGATAATCCTCGCCCTCTACCTGTGCATCGACAAGGTAATCCTCGCCCCCTCTACCTGTGCGTCGACAAGGTAATCCTCGCCCTCTACCTGTGCGTCGACAAGGTAATCCTCGCCCTCTACCTGTGCGTCGACAAGGTAATCCTCGCCCCCTCTACCTGTGCGTCGACAAGGTAATCCTCGCCCTCTACCTGTGCGTCGACAAGGTAATCCTCGCCCTCTACCTGTTGCATCGACAAGATATATTGGCCCTCTACCTGTGCATCGACAAGGTAATCCTTTGCCCTCTACCTGTGTATCGACAAGGTAATCCTCACTCTTTACCTGTGAGTCGACAAGGTAATCCTCACCCTCTGCCTTTAAGTTGACAAGGTAATCCTCACCCTCTACTTGTTGAGTCGACAAGGTAATACTCACCCTTTACCTGTGAGTTGACAAGGTAATCCTCACCCTCTACCTGTGAGTTGACAAGGTAATCCTCACCTTGACCTGTGAGTGACAAGTAATCCTCACCTCCATACCCTGTGAGTGAAACAAATTCGGCTAATTAATTATTAAAATTATCAATATTAATTTCCATTCTCTTATATTTAATATTAATAATTTTATTATTTTTTTTAATTTGAGTTATATATCTATGTTTTATTTATTGTCATATTGTTTACAAAAAAACAATTTTTTTGCTTTTATATTTATAATAATATATAAAATATTTATTTTTAACTTATATTATTATATCGAAATCCTCACCCTCTACCTTTGAGTCGATAAGGTAATCCTCACCCTCTACCTGTGAGTCGATAAGGTAATCCTCACCCTCTACCTTTGAGTTGATAAGGTAATCCTCACTCTTTACCTTTGAGTCTAAAAGGTAATCCTCACCCTCTACCTGTTAAATCGTCAAGGTTCTCCTCACCCTCTACCTGAGAGTAGATAAGGTAATCCTCATTCTTTACCTGTGAGTCTACAAGGTAATCCTCACCTTCTACCTGTTTAGTCGACAAGGTAATCCTCACTCTCTACCTATGAGTCGATAAGGTAATCCTCACCCTCTACCTGTGAGTCGATAAGGTAATCCTCACTCTTTACCTGTGAGTCGACAAGATAATCCTCACCCTCTGCCTGTGAGTCGACAAGGTAATCCTCACCTTCTACCTGTTGAGTCGATAAGGTAATCCTCACCCTGTACATGTAGATTCAACAAGGTAATCCTCACCTTGTACCTGTTAAGTCGATAAGGTAATCCTCACCCTGTACATGTAGAGTCAACAAGGTAATCCTCACCCTTTACCTGTGAGTTAATAAGGTAATCCTCCCCTCTATCTGTTGATTCGACAAGGTAATCCTCACCCTCTACCTTTGAGTTGACAAGGTAATCCTCACCCTCTACCTGTTGAGTCGATAAGGTAATCCTCACCCTCTACCTGTGAGTTGATAAGGTAATCCTCACCCTCTACCTGTGAGTCGATAAGGTAATCCTCACCCTCTACCTGTGAGTCGATAAGGTAATCCACACCCTCTACCTGTGAGTTGATAAGGTAATCCTCACCCTCTACCTGTTGAGTCGTAAGGTAATCCTCACTTCTACCTGTGAGTCGATAATGTAATCCTCACCGTCTACCTTTTGAGTCAATAAGGTAATCCTCACCCCACCGGAATGAAGCTACCGTTATATTTATTCTTCGTAAACAAACATTCCCAGTGATCTAACTGATGTTTTTGATGTAGTATTTTTATGCGGAAACTTCAATAGAATTTAACCCCATTTATTCGCTCGCACACAAATATCATTTTGATAGGTACTTGGTGTTGCAGTGCAGATAATTACATGCATATGTGTATTTTGTGTGTGCAGAGATCTATGCCCAGATTTGAATACGTGCTCGACGTAAACAAAATGATTGTTATTAAAGGCCCGTCTACGCAGTCGAGGTTTACTTGACGAACACTGTTCGGTGTGACGTCAGAAGCTGAGAAAAAGCAGATAAGGTTCTGTCTTTACCCGGTTCTGACGTCACATCAAACAAAGTTCGTCGGGCAAACCTCGACAGTGTGGACGGGGCTTTAGGAGTCGACGTCGAATATTTTTCTCTGGCTTACCTTTTGCACCTTTTTCTTCTTTCTTTCGATGAAATTGAAGTGGTCACGATCGCTGAAAGTGCGCCGAAAAACCTCTTAGAAATGCGAATCCCAGTCGTGTAGGAAGCCACGAGTTCTGACATGAGCGGCTTCCCTTTTGTAAAGGTGAGGCAGCAGTATGCTAAAGAATGCCGGAAATGGCTCAAGTAGAACATCGCTTATACTGACAATAGAAAGTATGCGTCATACAGATAAAAACTGACAAGATTTGCATAACACAGTTTTCCATTCGTCACTTCGTCGTTGCCTTATTAGATCCTAATTTCTTTTTCAAGATACCAAACAATGTTTTCTTGTTGTGACAAACTCATGTAATGTAATAAAAGATGGGAAAACAAATGATTTTCTAAGAGGAAAGTCACAAAGTGATAGATGGAAGAAAGCTAAAGCAGATATGTATTCGGAAATGAAAACAACTTTAAAGATCTTGTCTCTAAAGATTAAACAAAACATCTTCAGGGTCGATTGAGGGCAAAATCATATCAATTCACATTTAAATTATTACTTACCATTCAAGCTTGCCACAAAACGAGTTGAGCTTTAAGATTGGCATAATCTCTCTCTCTCTCTCTCTCTCTCTCTCTCATACTTGCTTGTCTGTCTTCTCTTTGCTAAAGAAATGATTGCAATTCCTTTAAGATGGAGACGATTTATATAAAGAAAATGCACACTTTAATAAAAAAAAAATGTTCTTTCAAATTTTACAAATTTTTTATGAAATCAGTGAAAGAAATGCAAAGCAATTAAATTAATCCATCCATGTCATCAGTAAATCAAGACTGCTACCAATCCAACTTATACCAATCAACTTGCCACCAATAACTATGAGAACAACTTACTAATGGCAACGAAGTAAACGAAAATAATTGCCGGAGATCATACGAGCAACGTCAGCATTGAAAATGAACTTTCTTTCGACCGCCGGAACTTGCCCAAGATGGCAAAAAGCTTCAATCTGAATTCTGGACACTTTCGGCACGGGCCAACAAGTGGGTCATCACTCTCTCTCGGCCTCTGTCTACCTTTGTGTTTTTATATATATATATATATATATATATATATATATATATATATATATATATATATATATATATAATAAACCAACCCTGAATTTTCTAACATAAGAAAACGTGCAGCTCCCTGTAAAATTGAAATTAACAAGAAACATTTTTCGATAATTGACAATACCCAGCACAGCCAATATATAACGACGCCTGAATCTTTACCTATCGAGCACCTCGTTCCTTCCCTCAATTTAGTCAATCCTCTACTCAGCTTCTCTTGGCGTAGTCGAGGTCTGGGCAAACGACGGTCCTACAGCCATTCCTTTCATATCCTTTGCTTTTTAAAGGTTAATATTCCTGTTTAATCCTTATATATATATATATATATATATATATATATATATATATATATATATATATATATATATATATATATATAATATATATAATTATGTACGATTGTATATTTATATTCGAACGATTTGGGATTCCTAAAATATTCTTTGTGCCTCTTCTGACCAAAGGAAAGCCTTTTAACCTGATTGTTACGTCCATGGTGGCCGATTTCTATTCGCTTAAAAAAACGCAAATGTTCAGCAATTTCATCCCAAAAGACGTACTAACAATTAAGAAGTTACCATCTCCTCGAGCCACTCTTTCATAAATAAAAATGCGTTCGGCGTGTGTGTGTGTAAGTATATATAATATATAATATATATATATATATATATATATATATATATATATATATATATATATATTATATATATATATATATATATATACATATATATAAATATTAAATATATATATATATATATATATATATATAGTTAAGACATAGTCATAAATTTACTCACACACAACACACTCGAGCACTGGCTCCCAAACGCACAGAGTCGACCAGAGCAATGGACGAGGCGTTATGTAAAAGGGAAGGACCACCGATCGTTGAAGCAGATGCAGTCGATGAGGCGAAATTCCCAAAGACGGAAACCACCAAAATATTTGATACAGCGAGAAGGCATTGCATAGCATGAATGTGCAACGGGCAAAAATCAAGTTCCTCCCACTCGTTGTTTCAACATTGGCTCCGCTTCATTTGCAAGATGTTTTGAGTGACTGATTCGCTTTTGCATATCCAGGGTCACGAGGCGAAATATGGCTTCTTGCAGAGAGAGAGAGAGAGAGAGGCCTGATTCGTCATGTAAAAAGATGATTTATCTCCTGTTTATGCAACGTTCAATATCCGAATGAAAATATAGCTTGAGAGAGATAGTGTTGTCTCGTCAGTCATGCAATTTTTCATGTATGGTAATACTAATAAACGGGATTATGTGTGTGTTTTTTCTTTCTTTTTTAGATTTCTAAAGCGAGTTCGTCTTGTTGAGAATTCTGGATAGACTCGCTTGAATTGTTTAAGGTGAAGACCTTTTGCTACTTCAATTTCTGTTTTCTTTTGGCCTTTTTTTCTCCTTTTTATTAAGGTTCTAATTATATGAATCACTGACTATTTAAAATACATAATAATTCCTTGTCTCATCTATCATCATGCAAAATTGAATCGACTGCAATTTTTTAAAGAAAGTGTTTCATGATCATAAGCAGTTTAGTACAAAAAAGTCGAAAATTTTGAACGGACGATCGTCATTTATTTTGTTGCATGTAATGATTATTGAGTATTCGCCGCCACTGGAGCTGTTTTGATCATTATTAACGGAGGTATTCAAAATTCTAAAAAGGTGTTAACTCTTGGAAGACCAGCGCCATTGCTCTAACAATCAAATTTTATTATAACAAAATGCTATGCATGCATTAATACGATTTCATTTATTCGCCACTGAATGTGCTTGTAGGAGGAGGTTGGTGGTTATGCTGTCTTCTGTGTGCTTTAGTTCCCGTATCTTTCTAATATGACCGAAGGAAGGCCAGCCTAGATGCTTTCCAACAGCCAAGACTTAGACCTAAAATAAAATAAGAGAGTGAGGGTCAAGCCCTTTAGCAGCGATAGGCCGTCTTTCGGGAAAAAAAAAGGTTCTGTGGCCTAGCTAAGACCGAATAAAATAGGAAAGGAAAAGTCAATATTGGCACCCAAATAAGGAGGGAGAGCTAGACTTCTAGAGGGAATAAGCCCATCCCTCAAAAAGAGAAAAATAAAATTTGTCGTATGAAGGAAATCAAGTGAGTGCGACGAGGTGTCATGTGGTTGCTGTAGTTCATTTTTTCGTGGCTCTTTTTGTTAAGATTTGTTCCCTCGCGTATTTTCTGTTGTTTACGAAGGCTGAGTGAACCTAGATAAACCGGATATTGATTTGTAAACATTCATACGCCAGGTCCTACCTATTTGCTTCCAATCGGAATTGGGGATAACCGAATGACGCTCTTGTGTGTCTTTGCTTTCGTGCTGTGACCGTCAAGAGATTCCGATATTGTTGGAGCTGTATACATCTGTCCGAGTCGAAAGACAGTCAGGTGAGCTAAATAATCAAGCTTTCTATTCGCGTCATGAATTACGCAATGTCTACTCATCGAGACTTTCATGACACAGATTTGCTCCGTGCGACATCTGTATGCCGTGATTATCATCGTCATAATTATCATCGCTCTCATCCTTTATGTATTTTCTGCCTTTTTTCTCTCCTTATTTTGATTTTCATGAACCAAGTTTTGGCTAAATAAGGCCTTGTTGTTGGAGCTATCCTCATCTTTATTCAATATTTTCTTTTATTAATTTCTTTCGTTCTTAATTATTTTGCTATTATAGCCTTTGCTGAATAAGGACAATTAGGACTCTTGATGGAGTTGGTAATGTCATTGTCGTTGTCTTTTTATTAATGGACGATTTCGTATTATTATCAGAGCTCTGACCAGCGTAAGTTTCATAAACACCTCGGCCTTAATAACGTCCTTATGACTGACTCCGACCTACATGCTGCCCTTAATACTCGGGATATTAATAAAGACATGAATATTGATGCTGACCATAATGCCCATGTCAATACCCAGTGCCCTTAATAATGCACCAAATGGGGACAGACAATTTAGTGCTGACCTTAGTATTGAAATGAACTTCACACCAACCATGACTTAAATACAAACCATTAATACTGACCTTGGTGTTGTTCTTGGTAATGACCTTAGCTGTAATATAGATCCCTGATGGTCCTGACTTCCATGCTGACCATCAAAGAGACATTTAGTGTGGACTCCGACTTTCGCAATAACAGTGAAAGAAGCTTACGTACTTTGTGAGGAATCAAGCTTAAAAGCTCTATTTCTGCTACAGTTTTCCCATCAGCATCTTATTTGCCTACACTCCAACAGACTTATTTACTTTTCCCTTCAGTCTTACGATTTCCTCCCCACGCCCGTCTCACAATTTCACTTGTCTACGTAGTTAAGCCCCTTCCACACGAGAGAGGCACTCGGATTTGTCCGTGATTCTCTCGCTTTTAAAGTGTTACCAGATCAAACAACGTCCTCGTTGGACGAGTGGTTTTCGCGCTCGTCCGAAGTTCGATTCTCGGCTCGGCCAACGAAGAATCAGAGGAATTTATTTCTGGTGACAGAAATTCATTTCTCGATATAATGTGGTTCGGATCCCACAATAAGCTGTAATTCTTCGGGCAAGCCCTAGGAGAGCTGTTAATCAGTCCAGTGGTCTGGTAAAACTAAGATATACTTATTTTTACCAGATCAAACAGTCCAAGGCGGGCAGTAGGCACAGGCAGCGAACCTATGACTTGGATGACATTCGTGATCGCCATCCACCCAAAAAATTGGTAAGTGTCTGCCCGCCGTGCATTTGCCCCTCGTGTGGAAAAAGCTTTACAATCCCAATAGCCCCCCCTCAAGATGAAAGACAGAGAGAGAGAGAGATATCTGCATATGTATCGGATAACTGTAAAGCAGGAATATCTTGGCTACGCTGAATATGACAAGGACCATTTGCAAAGAAATAGAGGGAGAGAGCATAAGCTTCCAACCAGTATCAATGAATAGTCTGTATATTTCGTTGTTTTCTAAATGGAGAAAAACGTAGACGTGGAGTTTTAGATGGGCCGTACGAAAATATTTTAGAAAATCATGACAAACAAATGTTATTATGGAGATTATTGATTTTGTCATTTGTCTTTTATCGATGTTTGTATAACGCTGTCCATATTATTATTATAAGTCTTAGTTAAGACGTTACCAAAATGGCATTACGCCTAAAGGATGGTGAAGAGGTTTACGTGGCCAATCACCATCATCATCCTCATCATCGTCATCGCCATCATTGTTATCATATCATTGTTTCACATGCCTTAAATCTGTTAAAGTGAAAGAAAACGGTGCAATGATGATTATAATGGTAACAATTGTAAGAGACTAAGCAGGACCACACAATCAGTACCTCGGACCATTAGCAGAAAGATGACAATAAGGCTACTTTACCTTGAAGAAGTTGGACGGCCATAAGTGGGCAGAGACGAAAGGGAACGGAAAACAAATAAAAGACAGGAAGCGATGAATCTGAGGAGGAATGAAAACAGCGTAGAACCTTTGGCTCTGCCGACAGTCCGCCGTACGAGGGGTTCATGTGGCGAAGCAGGATTTCCTGATGCTGAGGTAAAGGAATTTTGCATAAACAATGAGGGATTTCCTTTGCAGAGACAAAGACAAAGACGGTCGCTATACAGCGAGTGACAACCTTAAGACGAGGTTTACGTCATCAACGCGAGTATTATTATTATTATTATTATTATTATTATTATTATTATTATTATTATTATTATTATTATTATTATTATTATTATTATTTTATTATTATTATTGAATAATAATAATAATAATAATAATAATAATAATAATAATAATAATAATAAAATAATAATAATAATAAGAATAATAATAATAATAATAATAATAATAAATAATACAGAGGGGAGAGCTAAAGAAGGAAACTGAAGGAATAATAACAGCGGCACAAGATCAGGCCCTAAGAACCAGATATGTTCAAAGAACGATAGACGGAAATAACATCTCTCCCATATGTAGGAAGTGCAATACGAAAAATGAAACCATAAACCACATAGCAAGCGAATGCCCGGCACTTGCACAGAACCAGTACAAAAAGAGGCATGATTCAGTGGGCACAAAAGCCCTCCACTGGAGCCTTGTTGCAAGAAACATCAGCTACCTTGCAGTAATAAGTGGTACGAGCACCAACCTGAGGGAGTGATAGAAAACGATCAGGCAAAGATCCTCTGGGACTATGGTATCAGAACGGATAGGGTGTGATTACGGTGCAAATAGAACCAGACGTGACGTTGATTGACAAAGTCAAGAAGAAAGTATCACTCATTGATGTCGCAATACCATGGGACACCAGAGTTGAAGAGAAAGAGAGGGAAAAAATGGATAAGTATCAAGATCTGAAAATAGAAATAAGAAGAATATGGGATATGCCAGTGGAAATCGTACCCATAATCATAGGAGCACTAGGCACGATCCCAAGATCCCTGAAAAGGAATCTAGAAAAACTAGACGCCGAAGTAGCTCCAGGACTCATGCAGAAGAGTGTGATCCTAGAAACGGCGCACATAGTAAGAAAAGTGATGGACTCCTAAGGAGGCAGGATGCAACCCGGAACCCCCCAGTCGAATTGGAGGACTGTGATAGAGCAAAAAAAAAAATAATAATAATAATAATTAGGAAGGCGACCTTCTCTAAGGGCAGTAGCATTCAATTTATATATAGTCTTCTCTATTCTTAATATATTCTGTTCATCGGCGTGTAGCTGGTGTTATCAGAGTCCAAAGGATATTATATAAAATAATAATCATAAATCTTCTAAGGACAAACAAGAGTAAATTGTAAAAGATAATAATAACCGTTACTGAACTATAAGTTCTCGACATTGTCCGGAATTACTTGCGCTCAAACTTAAAGAACGACACTACCATGACAGCGATCGTCTTGAGAGAGAGAGAGAGAGAGAACGCAGACGTCCGCGCAGATGAATGTACCCACCGTTAGCACACTCGCTGTTGCGTATTTTAATAACGGCCGCGATGCAATCTTAGCGGGCAGCCGAGTGTCAACAAGACCGTTAGGAAACGTGCTGAAAACACGGGAAATATCAGCAATAAATTCAAATTTAATGCAAGACCTGACGTCGATTACCAGCAAAGAGAGGTCGCCGGAGCAGCGCGGATAACTATCTGCGTCCCGTAGGAAACAGAGAGGAATCTACTTATAACTGTTGTTGCAAAGTGGACGAAGATAATAATCGCACGATTTACGGGCGGTGTTCCGCTACCGTGTTTTCTTGTATGCATTTGGCGCGTTTCCGTAAGACCTTGACAGAATCTTTTTGGATGTTGCTTTCGGAATCTGTACCAGAAAGTCACTATTTAGTGGCTCTATTCTGTTACCCTCAGATTTTGCACGAGACACTTTTTTTTTTTTTTTTTTTTTTATCTTTTTGAAGATTGCCTTCAGGATTTCCACCAAATAGTCATTATTTGAATTGTAAATATTTTGTGGCATTTTTCATATGCTTACATATTCTGGACTTAATAGTCAGTGTCTAGCGGGATATTTAGCACCAATATTAGGTATAAAAAACTTATAGTAAGCCTGGTCGGGCTCCTGTGACCTAACCTCTACATCCAACTTCAATGTAGTGCCAACTTATAAGAAATAATTACTGCCTATACGCAGTGTAAACTGTTCAGGCAAAATGTTAAAAATAAAAACCTTTTTAGAGATTTTGACTGTGCCGGTTGCAGTGAGACTGTCGACCTGAAAAGAAGGGAAATAACTGGACGGCTATGAAAGGATTCTGTTGACGGGAGAGATATGTTAAAGATAGCAGCGATTAAACGAAGATAGGCTACGAAGATGGGAACTCGAATATACGGCTGTTGACCTCAAGGTTTCTCTTCCTGTTTGAAGAAAATTTATAACACACACATACATGCATGCATACATACCTGTATATATTACATTATATATATGTGCGTGTGCGTATGGGCGTGTTTACGTATCATCATCATTGCCTCCACCGTTGCGTGACGCAAAGGGCCTATGAGAAATTGTCGTATGCAGGTCTTCTCTGTACATTATCTTCCACACATCCCTCTCATCTCCAGCCTCCTTTCTCAGAGTTATTATCCTAGTACGTCTGGATTTTCTGTGTAAAGTGTGTATATATATATATATATATAATATATATATATATATATATATATATATATATATATATAATATATATATTGATAGCCTTCTAACTTCTCTGTCAAATTACATACGTATCTGGCAAAAAAGCGACCTACAAATAATATATATATATATCATTATAATATATATATATATAAATATATTATAATATATTATATTATATATATATATATATATATACATTATATAAATATATCTATATATATAATATAATATATATATATATAAATAATATATAATAAATAGAGACAACAGGGACGTCATTGGCAAACACACGGACATGAGTGCGCATACACGACCCAATCGAGAGAGAATACAAAGTCACATGACATTCAGTTCAGTCTCTTCATAAAGAAGAATGCGATTCCATCAAAGGGAATCGCCCCAAGTCTTTCTTCTGCTCAACTGGGCACCGAGCGGTTACCTGTGACCGATTTTAATTTGGCGATGATCCGTCGCCGAGACATTTCGCTCAGGCCATCCTCACTTCTCATTTTGCCAGGTGGGAAAGGTTACAAAATAAAAATAATAATAATAAAATAAAGGTGGATGGGATTGCGAAAGAAAAAGAAAGAGTTGGAGCTTTGCCCCGTAGGAGGGTAGTGCTGTCAACGTATCTCATGCGGTTCACTGTAAGCAATGCTTAACGTTCTTTGCGGCGTACCTTCGGCCTCCTTTTCTTGTACCTCCATTAACATTCTGTTTGTTCCATCTTTCTTTCCAGCCTCTCTTAACAATTGATTCATAGTGCAACTGCGAGGTTTTCCTCCTGTTACACCTTTCAAACCTATTATGCTGTCAATTTCCGTTTCAGCGCTGAATGATCTCATAAATCCCAGTGTTGGCTTTTGGCCTAAATTCTATATTCAGTTTAATCTTGTGATATTTTAGAAATATTAGTCTAGTTGAATTGAGTTGAATATAGAATTTAGGCCAAAGGCCAAGCAGTGGGACCTGTACGGTCATTCAGCGCTGGAATGAAAATTGACAGTAAAAGGTTTGAAAGGTGTAACAGGAAGAAAACCTTACAGTTGCACTATGAATCAATTGTTAGGAGAGGGTGGAAAGTGAGAAATATGAAAGGAGGTATAGTAAAAAGGAACGAAGTGGTTGCAACTAAGGCCGCAAGGCACATGCTGCAAAGAACCTTAAGTAATGCTTACGGTGCACCGCATGAGGTGCACTGACGGCACTATGCCCCTGCGAGGCAATTAAAAAAAAAAAAAAATCTTACGCCTTTGGGGAAGTGGCGCCAGACGGCATCAGCCTTCCAGTTCTGGATAGGGCATTTGAGATGAGGCTGGTAGCCCCATGCCCTTGCTTGATCTCACAGCTGATGTTGGTACCCATTCATAGCTATAATTTATAGGTGGACTGGTAAGGGCAGTCAGGGATCGAACCAAGGGCCTTGCAAATCCGAACTTTTTTCTCGATCTTTAAACTACAAGACCCATGCAATTTATTTTGATTAGAATATTTTCTGTTGTTTTACTTCTCTGAACACGTTAGCTTATACAGAAGCATAGCGCATCCAGTACACACATATACTATAAACGAGTCATATCACATTACCGTGATTCATATACATACATCGAGCTACAAATGTCCTTTGATATCTAACTCGCTCTACCTCGGAATTAATATATTTTCATATATGTTAACAGAAAGGGAATTTTTTAGTAGATATGAAATTTGTCGGCTCTTATCGGCTCACGGGCGCGAACCATCGAACCCAACAAATTCAGGACGCACAGTGAAGCCTTAAACCACACTGCCACCGTCCCTTAGGTTAACACATATGAAAATATATTAATTCTGAGGTAGAGCAAATTAGATATTAAAGGACTTTTGTAGCTCGATGGATGTAATATATATATTATATATATATATATATATATATATATATATAATATATATATATATATATATATATATATATATATATATAATATATATATATATGCATGTGTGCGTGTTTGTATGTTTATACATCAAATATTTTTGCATATTCTTTGTATATTCAGAGAGCAAAAATAAATAAAAAAACAATAAAAATACTGATCGAACTAAATTGCGCAATACCATCACCTCACAGGTAACTTCTCCATAAAGAAATACTTTGTTTATTTTCCAACGGAAACAGCGACGTCCGTGCAGGAAGTCTGTCCTTGGCAACCAGTGTCATTGTACTTCTGAGAGGCCTGTAGATTCCTACGTCTTACCATCCTCCTTCCTCTCCCACAACCAGTCAGTCTGGGAGTTCGACCACCGTGGTTCGAACCCTTCCTTCACGCCCACGATCTCACGTATTTGTTTCTTTTTGCCTTTTTCTTCAGTTGCTGTCTTTGTTGCGTCACAGTTTTCCCTGGAGCTAATTCGGCGTCTTTGTTTTTATGCCTGAGTTGCTCTATTTGCAAATGACATGCAGGTTCAGGGGGGTGAGATTAGTTTGTTTATATAGAAAGTTTTACTCTTTTGTTATGGAGAACTTACTGTTCTGTTTTGTTTTACTTTATTAGGTGTGATACAGAACGAACCGACTGCTTCTTTTTCTCTTTGTATAATATCCTGCAATCGTAACACGGATTTCTGAAGAGTAGCTGCTGTTTACGTAGGATCTTTAACTTTCCTTGGGAATCAAATAATAAGTAAATAAACCAATAAACAGATAAGCAGTTAAACTCAGAGTTCAGGTAAAATGATCAGGATAAAATCTAACTATTTCTTGCCTTCATGCAGACGAAAGACATTCCGTTGATCTTACCGCGGACGAAAACAAAAGTCAACACAGTCCCACTCTGACCCCCCGTGAACTCTAGAGAGGACGTCCACCCGAACCGCAGAGCGCCTTTGCCGTGAAAAACACTTTGCACAGCAAATACTAAGGTGAACATCATATTTAGTGACTTCCCTGACGATCAGAAGCTCCCACGGGCATATGAGCAGCTCAGTAGAACGAGACAAACAACAATAACAGAGGCAATACATCTTACTATGACGTAAATGAGCCTCACTTCTCTTTTGCGAAGGACTGTGGCCGCAGTTATAAATTGCAAGAGGTGCGCCGTCATTGTATGCACAGCGTCTACACCAGGCAGCTGGTGGCGATGCTTCTTCCTTCAGTGGCAGCCGCCTTCTGCCAATGGGCTAGTGACGCGTGAACTGGAAAACACGTGGCGATTGCAATTACCTGGCTGTAAGGAGCCACGCTACTTAAATGATTAAATAGCGGATGTCCGTTGCTCTCCAACTTGGTTTGTCGTATTTGGGGAAAGAAAGACTTCATTGCTCAGTTAGTGTAAATATTTCTGCAGTGTGACAAATGGTTTTTGATGGTATGTGTTACAGTGGAGATGAATGCATGTGAGTCAAAATAAACAGCTTTGTCATGACAAAATTAATGATGACACTAAGAAGAACGAAAGCTTAATGATCCTTCATTTCTTACAGATGTCTTGAGTTGTTGTTTCACTCATTGTTGGTACTTCATACTAATAACTGCGGTCAACGAGTCGAAAGGTTTCATTATCGCAGGGCCAACAGAATTTTCTGTTGGCCTTGCATTATCGTACCCTGGCTATGTACATTTCGAAAATAAGTCTCATTATTGACAAGTAGGTAATAACCACGGAGCGAAAATAGTCTTCAGCTGTTGCAGCGGTTATAGTTATTTCCTACCTGTTTGGTATGATTGTTCTTTTCATCTTGGAGTTACATTTCTTACGTACACTTGCAATGTCATTCGTTCTTATGCATGCTATTTCCCGTCTAGAGTATCTATTTCCTTCCCAGACTATTATGCCTTATCAAGAACGTCATTTCCAGGCTCATGTTGCTATTTTAGACCTCATGCAATCATTGTTTCTTAGTTGCTGTTACTACTTCCTACTTCCAGTTATGAGTTTTATCTTTTTCTACTCAACAGTCACCATCTCATCCTTGATCTGTTATTTTCCACCTCACTACGCATGGTATTTCCTATATTGCATGAAATAATTTTCTACCCACTTCTACTATTTGTAATCTAGAGTTGCCAGATCTTACTTAATCTGCTATTTCGACCTCAAAATCATGTTATGTAAGTCTTTTCGTGATTACCTAAGACCGTTATTCCCTATGAATTCCTTATTGAACTATTTTTCACCTCTTACTTATGCATATTTTCTAACAACTACTTAAATATACTGTTTTCCGCCCGTATGTTGCACATGCCTTTTTTGATCACTGATACATCCTGTTGTGCAACGCCTATTTACACGCGCCATTGCCTAATTCATAATGACACCTGTAATTCCCTCATTACCGACAGATGTTATTCGGGGAAGGTCACACTGCGAAGATGACACTGCTTTCCCGTCCCTAATTGTGCGTACAAGTGCACCACCGTCGTAAACTCTTTTGGGGTCTGGACTGTACGTACCTCTTGGTGTCCAGCCAGGAAGGGCAATATTGCCGTGGCCTCCAGAAAAATTCCTCACACAGCTGTCTTTGACGAGTTTTTCAGTCTTGAAGAGAATAAATCGTGCTTCTTCATCTTCTCCCAGGATAAATAGAGGAGATCTTTTTTCAGGATAAAGAAAAGTGTCGTTGGTTGTGGTTTTCCAAGGATAACAAAGAGAAATAGTTTTCATGGTAGAAAGAGTCAACGTTTTCATCTGGAATAACAAGGTCATGCCAGACCTTTTGCGTTGTCATCGGTAGTGAGGAGAATAATTGTCGGTCCTTTCGAAGATAACTAAGAGAAAGGAAGGAAGGTCGCTTGTATCACAAGGAAAAACAGTCGTTTTGGTTTCTTCCATGATAAAGAGAACCACTGATTTCTCTCTTTGCCCACAAAGAAAAAAACGTGTCTTTTCCCATGTCACAACGAAATATAGATCCCCTTTTCTTAGATAGCAAAGCACAAGTTTTCTTCTTAGACAACTATGTGGAACAGTGATTTTTATTGATTATCGAAATTTAACGATTTCTTGGATAAGAGAGAGAGATTTTTTTTTTTTTTTTGTCTGGGACGGAGTAACGGAGCTTTTCTTCGAGTAAATGAGGAACAGCTTTTTCTCGGACAACGATGAGAGAACACAATTTCTTGTCTGACCACACAAAATGGTTGTTTTCTTTTCCCATCTCAAACAGAGTAATGAAGGTGTTTCTAATGAATGATAAGAATCATTGGCTCTCCTGGTGGTTTTTTTTTTTTCGCATAACATGGAATAATGGCGGCACTAGAATAAGGATGAAAACTAGCGGTATTCTACAGATGAGCAATTTTTAACTTGTTCACATTGAGAAAACCAATGATTTTTCTTAATATGAACAACATCATAAATCAATGTTTTATTTCAGCATGGTCTTCCTAGAAAAGAAAAAGAAAAAGAAAAAAAATATTGCAAATTTTACACAAATTGCTTATCCATTTGATTAGAGCGCTTATAATTTAGTTAGATGGGTCGGGATGGGGTGGAAGAGAAGTTAATCCATGCAAATATGAGTAAACTCATCCTTCATACAAAAAAAAAAAAAAAATTTTCTTGTCATTTTTGTAGCTGAACTAACTCATTGTTTCATAGCTACCCTGAGTTCCGGAAACGTATTCCGAAATTACCTAATACATTCTCCCTATCTGATTTTTTTTTTTTTTTTGTCTTTTTTATGATTTTAAACAATGCCATTTCTTCCAAGCCTCTTTCAGATAGTATACATTGCTGTGTTAGTAAGTGGAAGTCTGGTAAATTAACGTTGTTCTTTTCTTCAAAATAAGGCATTTTCCTATCATTCATGGTCCCCTCTTTTCAAAATGACCGGTACATCGTCAATTAAGGGATAGAATGCAGTATCAAATGCTTCCATTCCGGGAGGGCGGGCTTTCTGGAAGAATTGCCCTTTGGGTGATCTCAAAGATTCAGGAAATCGCACAAACTCTACGGCCACTTCACTGATACATCCATATCACGATAGGCTGCTCTTCTTTCTACCTCATAGTTTAGTTTGCGAAGTTCCTGCATCTGCAACGTTTATATAATAAGCCTAATACATTTCTATCCTTTCAAGATATGAATGAGAATAATAAAAATATTTTTATTCCATGCTTTTTTTCTCTCAAAGGTAATAAATTTAACGGACTATTCTTGCAAAGTTTTGCCACATCCTCTTGCCCATTTGACAATTTTAGGGAAATTTTAACTACAAACTGATTTTACATTCTTTAGTTTTTGGGGTGAAAACAATGCAAACTAGACGCAAAGGACTTTTTTCTCTTTTATCGATAGGTAAATACACTCACACAGATTAGCATATGAAATCAAGCAAAAACATATAATATCTTTCTCTCGGAGACAGTTACAATTCATATGTTACTTTCGAAACAGAACCACTGTCTGATGTGAAAAATCGTCTGTTTTATAAGTGGTCATCGACCAAATTCCCGTCCGTAAATCTCCACATCATCATAGAGAGACGAGAAAACTAATTATAAAGCTATTGCTGATGGATGCAAACATATATTCCCGAGGATTTTAAAGGAAATCGGATTGATAAATATACAAAAACTGAAGAGATGAGAGTTCATTAACGTCTGTGTATTTCCAAGCATCTGTGTCAACGACCAATAATTCACTTGTATTTTCCTGTCCCAAACCTTAAGTTGTTTTTCACAACAGAATACGTATAGCTCAGTAGTTATTGCTTTTAATTTATTTTCTTTGAGTAGGCCTTCAATAGCAATCACTTTCTGCTTTATAACAAAACAATTCTCATGGACTTTATCTGGCAGCAAGTGTATAAGTACAATATCCCAAAGCCTCATCTTCAGAGAGGCTTGTGGAGAACATCTATTTACTAAGCTCTCAGTATTCAAAACCTTTTATAGTTATAACTTTTTATATAATTCTACTCATATTGTTTACCTGTTTGAGAAAGCTTCATTTCTTTTTGGAGGCCCTAATCGACTCACTTTTCCTCCAAAGAAAGACAATATAAAAATTTCTGTTACTAAACTTACCTCAAGATCTTTCTGTTGTCTTGGTTCGTTGATCAGTTTTTCGCCCGTTTTTCGCTATGGCTAAATTCCCTTTGCAGGAAGCAAGAACTATTCACCAACTGGATCAAGAATTTGGGAATATAAGTACCAAAACACGAGGTTCGTTCACAAAGCTGATTGCAAAGATCGCTCAAAACAGTTCTCTCTTTATTCCAACGATTCCAGAACTTTAGGCATTAAGCCATCCTCTGCACAGGCACGCACACACATTCAACAAATGACAGCGACCGCATCAAGACTCCTTCACGGACCTTCGAGAGTAACTAACTGCCCCAAAAAGGGTGGAGCGACGAGTTTGCCACTCGGTCAGTAGTTTCTTATTCGACAGAATTTCACAGACGGCAGCAGGCAACCCGCACCCTGTAATATTTCCACCCCCTTCCCATCAGCAGACCTCCCTCTGTTATATCTGTACCCCCACCCCTCCTTATGCATCATGGAACGATTGCTTTCTTTTTCAAGTCTTGGTAGGATGTTGGTCATTGGCAATGACAGTGACACCCGTTGGTTTTCAGTTCCTTCTTCTCAGGGAAAATAAACTAGGTTATTACTGCAAACATGGACATTGTGACATCAAAACTATAAGTCTCAGTTAATTATTCATGAACGTTAATTGATTGCTTTATGTAAGGCCGTAAATAAGGTCACAATAGCTGTTGCTGTTGACGCCGGAAATAGTATTCTTACTTTATAGGACAATATTGACCTGATACTGTAGACTGAGTCAGTCGACCCAGCAGTGAATTAGTAGTACTTTCTGAGAAATTGAAGGCTTTACCTTTCTGGCGTTACACTCTCTGAGCGGAAAAAAGGCGTATTTGGAAAGGGGATATATATTATATATAATATATATATATATATCTATATATATATATATATATATATATTATAATATATATATATATATATATATATATAATGAAATTCGCCATACAAAGGAGGTGTAGTATAGTGCTGATAGGGTAAGAGTTTCTTCATTTGCACCCTAGAGGAGGTGGATCCTGAAGGTAAGAAATTGCCAGCCATATCATTATAATCCAACCACATTAAGCGACTAATTTTCAAGTTCTCTGGCATTATGCCATCAAAGGTCTAGGGAATAAATGGTGGACTGATAGAAGCAGTTGATAAAGATGTAATGGACGAGAGAAGAAATAAGTCACAGAGAGATGAATCAGGGAAAGTAGCAGGGTGTCTGCAGAGGACTGGAAGACTGGGAAGAGACTTGGAGTGTCTGTGAAGCCAAAGGTGAGGTGCAAGAAGAGACCGTTGAGCTAACTTTCATTTGTAGTAGAAACGTTTGGATGTTGAATTTAAATGTTAAAAAACAATAAGATTGAAGCAGGTGTGTATACTCTGTACAGAGTACATGCGGCATAACAATTTTAGAGAGTTAAGAAATGTTAAGCTAAATATAAGTGATAAAAGATTGAGATAGGCATGAAGATGTATAAGAGATGGTTTGGTCATGTGGAAAGTATAGATGATGATAAGTTTGTGAAGAGTGTATAATAATTAGGTAGTGTTAGGTAAGGGAAATGAATGAAGAAAGAGTTGTGGTAGCTCAGTTGTTTTTTCATGGACTTCACAATATGCTAACCCCAAGTTCAAGCCCTGCATATGCTTTATAGATTTTAGTGTCAATACGACCTTACTGGTTTGGTGAGCTAGGAATGTTAAGTTTTGGGAAGCTCATAGGTCTACTTGGTGAGTTACCTGCAGTCATTGCTCTGTTCTGGTTCAAGCTTGGGTGAAGAGGTGTGTGGGTGCTGATGGTAAGTGTAATGTTTGGTCTGTAGGACATTGTGCAGTAGAATCTGAAAGAGGCTTGCGTTGAAAATAAGAATTGAAAAGATTAGGGCAAACCCATTCAGTGTTGCAGTGATTTTGTGATTCTAAATACATGAAAAATGATTTAAATAGAGAAATTAATTAGTCTATGGTAAGTTGTTTTGCATAGATTTTGAGACAGACATACAAACAGATTGTAACAAATCTGGATTTCAATTGATTTTTATGCAATAACACAGGTATTGCTGATCCCATATAATCCTAATTACACACACACACACACACACACACACACACACACACACACACATATATATATATATATTATATATATATATATATATATATATATATATATATATATACATTGAATTAATATCCATCAAGCACCAGGTCATGCAGACCATTTGGTGTGGTGCTATATTATGCTATTTATAGATAAAGTATGGTCAAAGTTAGTGATTGATAGGTGATATTTGATGATGAAGAATGTTTATTTGTTGAAGGAAGTAGATTACACTTTCTTTGGAGAGATGTGCCGCTTCAGGGAAAGTATCTTTAAGACAAAGTGGAAAAGGAAGAAAAGTTAGGCTGGGAAATGCTCTGTTGCGTACGACTCAGTGTTGGAGACAGAAAAGGATTGTATGGGATACTGAGATAGGGTATAGCAAGTCGGATGCAGTGCTGGAAGGGATCCATTCATCAAGTGGGAGTGCGTTAGATTTGTATGATTAATACATAGCTGGACAAGTGCTGTTTTGCATCATCTTTTCTTGTGAAATGAATTTCACCATAGTAGTATGGTAGGTTTAACTGCTCGGAGCTTGTTATTCGAGATACTTGTCCAGAAAGACTGCCAGCGATTTAGTAGGTAGTTATGGAAAAATGGGAAATAATCCAGATATGGAAACGTTTTGAAGTGCTGGCATCCTGACAAAGTTGCAGAGCAGGCCAACGAGTCCACTCGCTCATTGCCTAGGATGCCCATATGGCTTGTGGTCCAGCAGAAGCAGGTTAGCTTTTTCCGCATTGAAATGCCAATCTCGAATTTTACGGACCATTCGGATGTGTGCAGGCAATAGATTGGATAAGGGCTAAAGAGTTAGCTGAGTCGGTGAAAATAACGAAGGATGATGATGGGTAGATTAGGAGTTCTTTTAGTGCAAATAGAATAGCATATAGTTCTGACATAAGTATGCTTGCCACTGGTGGTAAGAATAGTTGGAAAAGTTTGGTGGGGAAAATGACTGCTGCCCCAGTCCTCTAAGGGACTTGGAGCCACAATGTAGATCAGGGTGCTATATAGACTCATGCATCAGTGTGTGTTTTTTTAGAAATGAGAATATAGAACAGGGGAGGGAGTTTTAAGTTTTGAAAAATTGTTGTATAGATGAGCAGGCTGGGTGAATGGGGATTAGCCCAGGTGGGAAAGTTGAATATAGAACAGAGAGAGAGAAAGGTTTTCATACGAGCAGAGAAAGGGCAAAGTCGGTTGGGATTGTTAGTAAATTTGGCAAGAAAGGGCTCAAGTATAGTTAGCTTCAGGGTAGAGAATTGGTGAAATCTGGCATAGTACCTAAGGGTGAGGACGGCACATCGTCGGGTAAGCGGTGGTAGTCCGGATTCAGCATAGAGGCCTAGCTTCTGTTACCGATGAGTGGAATGCCCCTAGGGCCAATCTTAGTCCTAAGTGGTGCACCGGTTCTAGAAGGCTGAGAAGGGAAGGGGAAGCTGATGAGTACACATGGCATCTGTAATCCAAAACAGATAAAATCAGGGCTTCATGTAGGTGCAGAAGTGTTTTGCAGTCAGCACCCCAAGTGACGTTGGATAAAGTTCGAAGGAGGCAAAGACGATGGAGAGCAGTTTTTTAAATTGATAGGATATGTTCCTTCCAGGCAAGGTGGGACTCAAAAATTAAACTGAGGCATTTACCACTAGTGTCGTGCTGAATGGGCGAATTGTAGAGCAAAAGTGGTGATGGAGATACCATTTGAGAGCGAAAGAAAAAAAATGGAAAATGTTTCAGTAGTGGAAAAGAACATAATGTAGTGTATATATATATATATATATATATATATATATATATATATATATATATATATATATATATATACACTACATTATGTTCTTTTCCACTACTGAAACATTTTCCATTTTTTTCTTTCGCTCTCAAATGGTATCTCCTTCACCACTTTTGCTCTACATATATATATATATAGGCTATATATATATATATATATATATATATATATATATATATATATATATGAGTACATTAATGATGGAATAGATATGATGCAATACTGATTTTGGACAGTGAAGAGAAACTGCAGAGATTGATGAAAGTTTGAAAGGATTTGCAAACTGGAGGTTAAAAGCAAATGTTATTTCCATCCAAAACACTTAGAATTAAGAAAAAGGTGAAAAAGAAATATTTCTTATAAACTGAGACTAACCCAAATCCACTTAGAGGAAAAAATGGGTTTCTATGAATGGATAAGCAGAAAGGGTTAATGTAATAGTGAAAATGACAAGGATGGTTGATAAGTGAATACAAAGTTGAAGGGATTACAAACGAAATTTTGCAGTATGGTGATGATAGTGTTTGTTTGTTTGTTTGTAAGGTGTTTTTATGTTGTGTAGAACCAGTGGTTATTCAACAACAAGACCAACGGCTTTTCTTGACTTCCGAACCACGTCGAGAGTGAACTTCTATCACCAGAAATACACATCTCTTAACACCTCAATGGAATGCCAGAGAATCGAACTCACGTCCACCGAGGTGGCAAGTCAAGACCATACCGATCACGCCACTGAGGCGCATGGTGAAGATAGCGTGATTGAGGAACTGACCTTGAATTTACAAATTATGTTTGCTTGAGGGGAAGGTTCAGATATAAGATAAATAGAATATACAATTTAGGCTGAAAGCCCAAGCACTGGGACCTATGAGGTCATTCAGTGCTGAAATGGAAATTGATAGCAAGAGGTTTGAAAGGTGTAGTAGGAGGAAAAACTCGAAGCTGCACTATGAAACAATTGTTAGAAGAGGGAAGAGAGTAAGCTGGAAGAAAGAGAATGGAAGCACAGTAAAAGAAATGAAAAGGGTTGCAGCTATGGGCCGAGGGGATGCTGCCAAGAACCTTAAGTAATGCTTATAGTGCACTGTGTGAGGTGCACTGACGGCAAACTGCTCTTCTGTACGAAAGTAAAGGTGATAAGGAAACTAGCCTTACGGGAGCATTATGCGATGGAGTTTACTGAAGAAGGTATATACTGCAGGACTTGCAAGGGGTGGTGAATTCATGTGGCAAGGAAAATTGAGTAGTACTAAATTGATGCTTAACTCATTACCTGATCATAAACCCAGGTCTGTATTCATCATTTCCTTGACTGCCCTCCATTTGAGGTGTGCAGTGGACCCACGTACTTAAATACCAAATGTATACCTTAAATAACATCCTACTACAAATATACCTTTAATTACGATCCTATTACTGTATTAATCTTTGAACTTATATTATTTTTGTTTGTATGGTGCTTTTACGTTGCATGGAACCAGTGGTTATTCAGCAACGGGACCAACGGCTTTACGTGACTTCCGAACCACGTCGAGAGTAAACTTCTATCACCAGAAATACACATCTCTCACTCCTCAATGGAATGGCCGAGAATCGAACCCGCGACCACCGAGGTGGGACGCTAATACCATACCAACCATGCCGCTGAGGCACTAAGATTATATTATTAATATCATTTCTAAGTCATCTTAAAAATTTTACCATTGAAAATATATACGTATACAGCAAATTACACACACACACACACAAACAGCATTGAATCGGCAACATCATATATATCTGACCATCAAGAGTGAAATTATGAATTATTTCAAAGACATTGAGAATAATGACGAGAGAGAGAGAGAGAGAGAGAGAGAGAGAGAGAGAGAGAGAGAGAGAGAGAGAGAGAGAGAATTTTATTGTTATTATTTAATCTCATTAAACTTGCTATTATTTGAAAATTAGTACTGTGAATTATTATTTTATCATAAAATGTAATAGTACCCTTAAAGATTTACATAAACTTTTAACACTTCCAGCCAAAACAGAGGGAGAGAGTTACTACCACTATGACATATGTAGCCTATCTTGTGGAGAGAGAGAGAGAGAGAGAGAGAGAGAGAGAGAGAGAGAGAGAGAGAGAGAGAAATTATATTACTGTAAAGTTTTTTTTATGATAAAGCATGTTGTACAATATTTAGAATATTTGCTAATTATTTTCATTTTATTTTCCAGTCTGGTTTTACTGGAACATAAAATGAAAATAATGAGTGAATATCTAAAATATTGGTGAAACCTCGGTTTTCGTACATAATCTGTTCTAGAACCTCCCACGACAACCAAAACGTACAAAAACCGAAACAATAATTCCCATAAGGAATAATGTGAATACAATGAATGCGTTCCAGACCCCCAAAAATATATTTTTTAAATACATTTTATAGGGAATAAACACAGTTTTACATACAGAAAACAATGCAAAATAAATATAAATGACTAATGAAATGAATAAATGAACATTTAACATCACTCTTATCTTTATGGAAAACACCTGTTAGCATATGGAAGAAGAAGAGGAGGGGAGAGGGAGGAGGAGAGGTTATTGTTTGGAAGGAGTGTGAGATCGCAATGAGACAGAACTGGGTGCTGATGATGTATTATGTTGCTTAAGATTAAGTTGGCCTTATGCCAGCACGGGCTTATCACCTGGCCACGCGAGATACATAGCAGTGTGTGGACGGAAACGGAGTGCCCGACCCCCCGACCCCGAGTCACGTGACTGCACACACATAGAGAAGAATTTGTTTCTTAGCAGTTAATAAAATGGTAATAACAAAGGACATAATGGACATACATTGATGAATTATATATCGGCGGAAAGGCCAGGAAATTCTACATACAAACATATATACATGTGATTTTTGCTGCTTAGCTAGATGACATACAAGATTGTGATTAGTGGGTAAAGAAGGTCTTGACACAGGTCTTTACAATCTAGATGAGATACAAGACCGTGATTAGTGGGTAAAGAAGGCCTTTACAGGAGAATCTCCTTCCGGAAAGACCTAAGGTATCAAGGTTTGTTTGTTTGTTTGTTTGTATGGTGCTTTTACGTTGCATGGAACCAGTGGTTATTCAGCAACGGGACCAACGGCTTTACGTGACTTCCGAACTATGTCGAGAGTGAACTTTTATCACCAGAAATACACATCTCTCACTCCTCAATGGAATGGCCGAGAATCGAACCCGCGACCACCAAGGTGGGACGCTAATACCATACCAACCACGCCGCTGAGGCGCTCTCAGGTATCAAGGACCTATCGGGGGTTACTTCTCTTTGTTTTTTACTAGCACTTTCTGAGTTTACTTCAACCCTTCGTTTCAGTGGCACTAGGACCAGCTTCAGAGTTACTTGACTCCTGTCGCACAACAAAACTATCCAGAGACATTTGTTTCTGGTGTTTCTTTAAAATTTGCCTAAAGTTAAACACGAGATTGTCATTAAACATGTTGGAGACATGGATTACAACTTCTTTGTTGGGGTGATAACTCCACAAAATTTTTTACATCATTCCACTTTGCAAACATTTCCTTAATCCCTGAAGTAGGCGCATTATGTATGACCATTCATTTTCTGAATTTTCCAAACCAGTCTCTGCTGGCCTTAAATTCACTAACAGCAGCGCTTGTTGTAGGCATTTTTTTTACTGATATCGGCATGCAACCTCCTCCAACACTGCTACAAGTTCTTTTTTAAATTCTAGTGTTTCTCGCCTTTTTTTACAGAAGGGCTAACACTTGGAACTTTCTTTGGCCCCATGATGGCTTATTTAGCAGTTGCACTCGGATAACAAAGCGTAAAAAGCACAAAAACAACAAACACAAAAGCAGAATGGGTCACGAAAGATGGGATGCTTTGTTTGGGCGCTTGATATGGGGCCCAGTCACACACTGGGCCCCAGATGGAGCGTTTACTAGTGTACGAAAACTGAGGAAATGTACGATAACTAAGACAAAATATCATAGATATTAAGTCTACAAAAACCAAAACGTAGGAAAAGAGAAGCATACGAAAACCGGGGTTTGACTGTACAATGCTTTATCATAAAAAAAACTTTACAGCTATTATATTTGAAAATTAGTAAATCATTTATTTATCATACAAAAAACATACATCTCTGTAAGAGAGAGAGAATTATTTTTATTTTTTCATATTTAATCTTATTAAACTTACTAATACAGTATTAAACAATATAATATTAATATTTGAAAATTTGTAAATCATTTTTGTATCATAAAATGGTATTTAGTCATGAAAATAACATCAGAATGCACTAATTAGTGAATATTTATCACTGGAAAAACTTGTGATTAGGCAAATTTCCCGCAAATAATGCGTAGATATGATCCAAAGAAAAATCTGCAAATAGATGAGTCCGCGAATTTTGAGAACACGAATACAGAGATTGACTGTATTGTTTATTGATAAATGTTGTTTTAATTTATCAACTTATTTCTTCAATACAGTACTTTCGGTGCTTTGTCTTTCCCTTGGTTACATTGCGTTCAAATTAATTTTATTTATTTTACAAGTTATTGTTTTGAAAAACCATCAGGTAAACTGGAGTGTTACACAGGATTTAGTAAATACTTGATGATGAAAATATTCAATATTCTAGGTTTTTATATCTTGCCTCTCAGAACATTTACTTATTGGCAGAATGCAAAACAAATTAATGCACTTATAATTTGTTTTTTCCAGTCTACCCCAAACTCAATCATATTTTCTCTTTTTACACCAGTAAAAGACAAGGTATTTATATTAATTTTATCTAAAAGGACAAGGAGGAATAAAAATCGTGTTAATTTTATTTTGCGTAGGAAAATAACTTGAGGACTGGTTTGTACTACGTATAGTACAAGTTTTACATTGTGGTAGTGTACTTTACTCAATTTTGATATTGAAAAATTATGTTTGTAAATATAATCTAAGTAAAAATGTATTTATCATATATCAAAAACATATAAACTTCGAAAATCTAGATTACATTCTCAACAAATATGAACAAAATTCAGAATATTGTTATAGTACTAATTTACTTCTATACCATGCTGAACGGTACAGGAAAAGTAGGTTTACAGTACATAAAAATTGTTATGTGAACTCTAGAAATCATTTGTCATTCCGGCATATTTTAACATTTATATCTACTGAAAGAAGATAAAATTAAAAAAACTCAACTGTCCAGGAAATCTGGGAAATCTTAGATAACAACACATTTATTACAGGAAATGGCATACTAAATAGTAAAAATTACTTAACATGATATTCATGGTTTGAAGGGTTTCTCAGCTCTGATCAAAGAGTATCTTTAAGCAGCACAAATTTATGTAAAGCACACCCTTATTGCTATTATAGTTACTGTATTTGTGAACCCAATCAAAATTCAAAAGTGACATTTTTATGATAAAATAAAATTTTAGGTATAATTACCAAGTAATTACATAGCTAACAGTTTCTAGTATCAGCAGCTAGAATTCGAAATTTGCACTAACGATTCTTTTGTTTTGGGTGTAGGTAACTAGTCCCGCCACTTTCGGGAAGAACAACTGAGTCCGGTGTTTCAATTTGTTTATGCCCTAAATCCACATTAGGGGAGGAGAAAGGGTTCCCATTCTGTAATTACTTGGTAAGTATATATAATCATAAAAAGGTTATTTGTATATAAGCAACTTACCAAGTACTAATTACATAGCTGATTCCACAATGACAGGAGGTGGGATACAAGGACTATTCTACACCAAATCATTATAAAGAAATGAACTTGTGAATAGAAAAGAAGGCTTGCATCGTACCAATGCTTGTTGTTCTTTACCATGTAAGAGAGCTTATGCAGGAAGATACTGCCTCTGGTTGGCGCCCCCTACATGGTAGAGGTGGGGCAGTTTGGCCCTAGGTTGCCTGCTACCTCAGTGGGAGCTTTGAAGTGAAGATCAGTTCCAGACACTTACAAAGACTAATAACTAATGCCCCTGCCCAAGGCACAGTACCAACACCAAACCAGAAACAACATTATTACCTACACCATAAAAATGTCATTCCAACCATTAACCATAAAATAAAACTAGTTGATATCCTGGTACTAAGTACCCAGAGACTCCCAATAACTCGAAACCTTGATTCAAGGCAAAAAAAAAAAATAAATAAATAAAAAGGATGGAAGGGCTGCTTCCAAGGTTCCTTTCTCCAACACCATGCCAGCCACTGATAAGGTGCCTAAGGTACTGCACTAACTATACACTGTCTCTAAGTTCTTCAAATAGTGTGATGCAAATACTGACTTGCATCTCCAGTACATTGTTTGAAGAATATCTACCAGGGAGAAGTTCTTAAACACTAAGATGTGGAAATTGCCCTGATTTCATGTGCTTTCACTTTGAGGATAGGGAGAAACTCTTCTCCTACTTGAGTGTGATTCTCTAATTAGATCTCTTAAAAAGAATGAAAGTACATTCTATGTAAGTGGCTGAGAAGGGTCTTTTACTGAAGTCTACAAGTTACTAGAGGTTCCTCTTGTCTTTTCTGTCCTCTGGAGGTAGACCTTCAAGGCTCTCACTGGGCAAAGAACTCTTTCTTCTTCCTCTGAACCCTACCAGTTCTGACAAATCTTTTATTACAAAAGAATGAGGCCAAGGTCTGCTGGGATTCTCATTTTTCATGAGAAAACTAAGCGAAAGTGAACAAATCGCATCTCCCCCAGAGAACCCACCTCTTTTATATGTAGCCTGTAGCTTGCTTACTCTTAGCTGTAGCTAATGCTAACAGAAAGAGGGTTTTTCTTGTCACATTTTTGATGGAGGCCTCAAAGGGGGGACCTAAGAGCCACTTTAGTATCACATCCAGATTCCAGGCCACTGGCTCTGCTTTCTGCTTACTTGTGTCGAAGGATTTAAACCAAATATGATATATCCTGATTTGTAGATAAATCTATTCCTCTGTGTCTAAATGCAGAGTTGAGCATAGCTCTGTAGCCCTTTATGGTTGACATAGATAACCCTCTGGACTTTCTGAGTGACAGAAGAAAGTCTGCAATCTCTGCTATAAATAGTTGTTATAGAAGAGGATATTCTCTTCTGTTTGCGATGTTCAGAAGATTGTCCACATGTTCTGGTAGACAACAGAGGATGAAGCATGTCTGCACTCTGAAATTGCTCTTGCAGAGGTTCTTGAAAAACCTTTAGCTCTAAGTAATCTCTTGATAGTTTGAATCCTATTAGAGCAAGAAAGGACAACCCTTGACGATACCTCCTAAAGTGCAGTTGTTTGAGCAGATTTATCTTCTGAGGAAGCAATCTTGGGAAGTCTACTAGAAGATCCATCAGGTATGGAAAGCACTCTTTTAGTGGCCAAAACGGGGCAATTAAAATCATTGACACATTTTCCTGTGTTAGAAATTTGTTCACTTCCTCCCTTATCCTCCCAAAGGGAGGGAAGGCATACAGTAACTTGTCTGACCAATCATGTGTAGCATTGCGTCTGTTGCATACGCTAGAGGATCTGGTGCTGGAGAGAAAAATGTGGGAAGGCGATAATTCCTGTGTCGCACAGATGTTGATCGATGGTTTTCTCCACAACTTGCAAAGGGACTCACAGACCATCGAATCCAGTGTCCATTCCATGGGGATCACCTGGTTGAGCCTGCTCAGCTGATCTGCCAGGACGTTGTCTTCCTTGTACAGACCTTGTCATTATTGTCATCTGATTTTGATGGGTCCATAGAAGTTGGTCTCTTGCTACTTCACATAGTGAAAATGAGTGCATTCCCCCTTGTTTGCTGATGTAAGGACAGTGCCACAGCATTGTCAAAGTGCATTGCTACTATCTTGCTGTGCACTGCTGATCCAGACATCTTGAGACCTAAGTGAATTGCTCTTAGCTTCTTCACATTTATATGCAACTCCTTTTCTTCCTCTGACCATATTCCTGATACTTCTTTGTTTTCTAGGAGAGCTCTCCAGCCTAAGTCCAACACATCAGCATAAAAGCTCAATTTGGGGTTCTGGGGATGTAGAGACTTTCCCTCCTTTAATCTTACTTCTGACTTCTGCCACAGCAGATGTTCCTTGATTTTCTTTGTTGCTGGGAACACAAACGAATTGGGCTGACTCTTCCAGTCCCAGTTGGCCCTGAGATAAAAGTGAAAAACTCTTATATGGAGCCTCCATAGAGACACTTGTTGGTCGAACAAGATTGTAGTGCGAGAAATTAGTCTATTGTACGAAGGCAAGACTTCACTTTTTTGGGAAACAGAAAAGCTAAAAAAAAAATGAGAGTTCAGAATCATCCCTAAATATGCTTTCTCTTGAGATAAAATCAGCTGAGACTTCTGAAGGTTTATTAATAAACCAAGATCTTGTGTCAGTAGAAGTGTTCTTCTTAAATCCTATGTGCACTGTTCCTTCATCTGAGATTGAAGGAGCTCCCATTAAATGTAGCTAGCCTTGAGGAGCTGTCGACAGACCAAAACTGAGAGCCCGTAATTGGTGGATTTGACCTTGAAAGATGAATCTTAGGTATTTCCTTCACATTGGATGTACTGGGATGTGGTAGTACACATCTCTCATGTCTACAGATACCATCCAATCTCCCTAGCACAACCGGTCACCATCCACCTGTCGACTTTGGCACTACAAACAATTGATTGTAAAAACCTTCGGAGCTTTCATCTGCGACTTGCTCTATTGCCCTCTTCACAAGGAGGGAGTGTACTTCCTCAGCGAGAGCTGAAAACCTCTTTGAGCCTACTGAGTAGGCAGTCAAGACAATGGGTTTCCTGACTAAAGGAGGCTTCTCGAGAAATGGTATCGTGTACCTGAATCTCAAAACTTCTACAACCCATGGTTCTGCCCCTTCTTGCTACATTCTTCTCAAAACTGTTGGAGCCTGGCACCTTCTGGAGCACAGAGGAGGTTGCCTTCACTTCTCAGATGTATGTTTGGTTGTTGTCTTCTTAATAGAGAGAGAGAGAGAGAGAGAGAGAGAGAGAGAGAGAGAGAGAGAGAGAGAGAGGGCTTTTCTTTTCTTGGCCACTAACCAAACTAACCAATCCAAGAAGCTAATGACTTCCAAAATCTTGAAGGTGTTCTTCATAAAATTATCTAACTCTGCTGAAGAAAACATTACCTTAGTTCAGGCTGAATCAATGAGGCTGGAGAAGTGCCCTTGAGAGGAGGCAGAAACTCCCAAGGAAGGAGCTTCTCCGGTCGCATAATATACATTCCTCCTACTAAGAAGATGAGAAGGTGGGTAGCTATAACAAGCCTTAATTTTCTCCCTCTTGTCTGCCAACCAGGTGTCAACATTCCTTAATGCCTTCTTTGCTGAAGTTGATAACACCATTTTTGGTAACCTGGCTGAGTCAGACTGAACACTCAGCTGAAGCATCGAATCTGGAGAATCGGAGCTGCTGGAGAGAAAAAGGCAGGGTAGCTACGAAGTAAAAACCTTAGCAATGCTGCATATGCTGTCAAAGGAAATTCTTCTTCCGGTACCTTATCCTCTTCCTCTTCTGCTGATCACACTGGAGACAGGGAAATGTCCTTAGAAGGTTTCATGACAGAGGAAAGTTTCTTCAAATAACCCAAAATACAATCTAGCTTATGTTGGATAGGATCACTAACAGGAACTGCTACAGAAGTTACATGCTGAGCCGGTGAATTCGCTATGATCTCTGGAGCTGGTGCTGAACTAGCCGAAGTAGCAAAAGTGCAGTCGTGATCCTCCAAATTAGCAGGAGCTAGCTACTCTACTGCTACTGTCCATTCAACAGTCGCTAGGCGTTCTGTTGCCAGAGGACACTATGCCACCACTGGGCACTTCACTGTTTCCAAGTGCCTGGAAGAAGCTGGATGCTTTGGCACTAATGTACGGTTGGTGTGTTGGAACTAGCTGGCATTCAGTGACTGCTCCACTGCTTGGTGCTGATGAGTGTTTCCGTCTCAGAACTGGGGGAGAGCATCTGGGTGAGAACCTCTCTGGGCTGTCCCATAAACTACATGATGGGACCGCTTCCTTAGTCTTTACACAGAACTGCTGGCATAGAGGATAAGTCAGTAGCAGACCTTTTCAATGGTCTCGACGTGTCACTAAAGCACCACTGGTGTCTCCGTTTGGGGCTAGATGCCTCAGATTTTGAGGAAAGACAGTGCACTTCCACAAAGACACCTTTCCAATGGCTGTCTGCTGTCATCACCTGCAATTTGACAACAGATGAGACTAAGGGACCAACTGCCCATGGGCGAAACCTACCAACCTCTCTTGGACTTCCGTTATGGCTTCTCCCTGGTACAGGGAAGTATGGCAGGGACCTATGCCTAGGAGAATTGGCAGGACAGATAGCCAGCTCCTCCACTTGCACTTCACTCACTTAATTTTTGTGCTCCATAAGCGCTTTCACAGACTCACCTAACTGTGACACTGTATGAAACAACAGATCAAACTTATGGTCGAATCTACACTCAAGTGGCCATGGTGTTGGAGTCAAGAACCTGGGAGCTGGGACAAGAATTAGGTGGAACAGTTGAAGGACTGGGAATGGGTGAAATTACAGGAACAGACAGATTGGAACATAAGTGGATGACCTAGCTGATTCCAGACTAGTCATAGTCCTGTCTTACTATTTGTTTCTCTGTATATCCCTTGCTAATTTTGATAGATGAGAATTCAATGTTTTCCATTGCTTGCTATCGCAGCCCTTACATTCAACACAAAACTTTTCTAAAGAACAAATTTGTCCTCTACAATACGTAAGTGCAAATTGCATGCATGTTATATTTTGCAGAGGTTAGTCTTGTCCTGCAGCCTTTGATGCAATAACAAGTGCAAGATGAACTAGTGTCAAGACATCGTCGGTTAAAGATAAATCGGTTTTAGGAAAAGTCACTTAAATGTATCAAATTCAAAGGATTATCTAAATCCGTAACTAAATTATTTGCCAAAAGGCTACCGAGAACAAAGTACATACTACTTTACCAAGTCTCCAAGTAAGAAACTAGCAAAGAACTTCAATTTCAAATCAGCTGCAGCTCACAATCTCGTCGTAAACTGGCAGAAACAAAATTGAAACACTTGGCTTAGTTGTTGTTCTTCCCGAGAGTGGGGGGACGTTACCTACACCTAAAACAAAAGAATTGCTACTGCAAATTTTGAATTTTAGCTGCTGATACTAGAAACTGATAGCTATGTAATTACTTGGTAAGTTACTTATATAAAATTCTGCCTTTAAGAGCACTATGGCTTTGGTTATTACAAACTGAAAGGCAAAGACCACAAAATATACAAGGCTCAATTTTGAATTCCTAGTCTGAAATATTCTCTCAAAATACTATTTACCCAGTATGTACAAAAATATACCAGATTTTTTGCAAAATTCTAATGGTTTTCAATAATATGGTTAGAGCTTGAATAACATTATTGTACATAAGGTACATTCTCATCTCTTGAGAAAGTGAATACATATATGTAACAAAGGTGTCAACTCAACGTTTTACTTAAAATTGACTATGTAACAAAGGTGTCAACTCAACGTTTTACTTAAAATTGACTATCAGTCTTCACTTTCTTCAGATTCTGACTCTGATGGCGGAAGATCTATTTCATCTGGAAAGATAAAAAGAACACTGACAATACTTGAACACTTTTTTTAAGTAGAACTAAATATTAAGTAGCAGCAGCTAATAACATTTTAGCACAAAACCACAAATATAACCATGTATTAAACAATCCTGTTTATGCAATATAATCTAACCAGGAGTCAACACATTTAAAATGAGGTCCAACTTCTAAATAACTATTAATATTGTTCACCATGAACAACATTCATGTGAGATAATAAGTAAACGGTCACCTCTTTGCAATACAAATTCTCACAAAACAGAATGAATAAGAGTAAAGAAAGAGGAAACAGAAAAAATTAAAATCAGTTTACTAACAAGCACTGTGCATAGTGTTTTGATATAAAACAGCAATAGAAGTCAGAACTAAGTTAACTGTTTATGGTGATTTACAATAGCATTATAGCCTTTTAAAGGTATAAGCAACAGAATCATTAACATTCTAAGAAAGAACTTTCCATAGTTTAACAGATAGAAAAATAACAGGCATCAGGTTCTTGACAGCATGATAAAGCGACACCTCAACCAATGTGGGTGTTGGTGCTCTGCGCAGGACACAAATTCTTTTGACAAAAGTACTAGCCACAGATGGACATTCCATGTTGTAATCAAGGTTATGGAAGATTTCCAAACATACTACGTACAGTATTTTCTGTTGATGGAAGAGCTCATAATTACTATCATTCTTATAATTACTATCATTCTTGAGAAAATTTTGTCTAAAAGATAAGCTCACAAACAGTTAATAAGAGTCAGATTGGAGAAAAGTATTCTAGCAATGTGAAAACAAAAGACCTAAAGCATTTTGCATCAACACATTGTCTCAGTAAACACCTACAATTCTAGCCGTATTAAATTATATATTTCTATGTACATTGTACAGTATATAAAAAAAAATTAGACTCAGAGTCAATAGTAAACATTATCAAATATTTAGATTCATTAAGCTTAGAATTACCTACACAAAAAGATCACTGAGTGGAAAAAAGGTCCAAGATTGGCTAATCCATGAATCCTAAATACTCTGCATTCAGTATGAAATCCTACTGACTACACCATTTCCTCATCTGTTCTATATCTCTGTGAAGGCCATTAACAACTTCATTTTGTATTTGGAGAATAAATATCACCAAAAAAGTTGCAAGGAATGCATATTATACCAAAGTAAGGACAGAATACTCAAGGTCCAAAATATCACCAGAGAAATAATAGACAATATAAGGCTGGGCCCACTAAAAACAGCATTGACATATCTGTGTTGTTGATTACTTAAAAATCTGTAAATGATATCCAGTATATAACCTCCAACAGCCAAGATAGTAACTTTATTCTTATGAAAATGATGATTGGCCAAGTCTGGCAAAAATAAAAATCTGAACAAGTCTCTACCCCTATCTATTGTCAGAGTAGTCCTGGATCTTGGAAACTTCCATTCTGGACCGACCGGTGCCAACATAAAGTCAATGACCGTTGGTCTTAGGTGGAGAATCCTCAGATAGCAGGGCAGAGCTTTGTTGAAAAAAGGGATTTTGACAAAGGAAAAATCTATTTCTGGGGGAAGACCTGTGTCGCCAGGTGAAAAGTTCCTGTAGCTCACTTTTCTAAGTACAGTAGTACCTCGAGATACGAAATTAATCCGTTCCGAGGGGCCCTTCGTATCATGAGGTTTTCGTATCTTGGACCACATTTTACATGTAAAATGGCTAATCCGTTCCAAGCCCTCCAAAACACCCCAGTAAATTTCATAATAAAGCTAAATTGACCTATAAACAATGAAATACTACAACAATTTGGACCATTCAATACCTAAATTAATAAAAAAAAAATGCAAAATATAACCTGTAAATAGTGTATATTAGTGTACATGGTAACAAGAAATGAGGGCCTCAGAACCAGAGAGTCGTATATGCCACTTTTTAAAAAATGAGTAAATTGGCCTCAAAGTTTATCATTCATTACTCTGCTTCTAAGAAAGATATCGATTTAAACTTAGTTTCATATGAAAGCTATACTCTTTATAAGTTTTTTGTGAAAATTTGAAAAAAATTGTTGGGTGCGCTTGCGCGCTAGCATTCAAAATGTCTGCCAAACTCACATTTTTTTTAAATATTTGAGTCATAACAAGCACTTAAACCATAATTGAATGTGTTAAACGATAATAAAGTGTTATCATATTGTTGTAATAATGATGATAATATTAATAAGAGTAATAGTAATAATACTGGTAATAATAATGATAATAATCCTATTAATAATAATATTGATAAGTAATAATAGTGTGCTGAAAAGACGATACATTTTTGTGATAAGAAACCGAGTATTGCTAATGATAATAATGATAATAATAATAGTAATAATAATAACAATGGGAATAATAATAATAATAATAATAATAATAATAATAATGATAATGATGATAATAATAGTAATAATAATAATGATGATAGTACAATAATATTAGTACTAATAATGACACTGATGATGATAACCTTTCATCATCATTATACATCGATACTTATAATCAATCACAAGAAAATACTATAATAGAATAGTAATACTATTGTCATAATAATAATGATAATAATAATAATAATGATAATAATAATAATGATAGAAATAATAATATTATGATGGTTTAATAATGATGTTGACGATGATAACCTTGAATCACTATGATGTTTAACCATCAATAATACACAATAATAATATTATCATAATAATTTTTTTTTACTACTACTACTACTACTAGGGCCCCCATCCTTTAATAGAAGCTGCAATGTGAAGGGGACTTAACTCGATCAGATTGCAGTCTGTTAGCTCCAAACATCGCTACCAGCTGTGACCCTCATCCACTACTCTACTACTACTACTACTAGTACTACGACTATTATTACTATTCTAATAATGAAAAAAATGTTGCACGACATCACTATGCTCACTATCACTGCCAGAGGAAGACATAATGTACTCAAATAAAGAGTAATTTAGACAAAATAACAGCACAACACAACGGATAATCGTAAATTAAATCTCCCGCTATGATCACTGAAGTGAGATGTAAACATTGGCGGGAGATTGTAAGCTGCGCGGTGATTGGTCGATGCTTACACGCGCCTTATGGGGAAAAACGCTCATTGGCCTAGAATTCGCTACCCGCAAAGTGACGGGCGCTCTCATTGGCTTAATCAGCGCTAGTGATATGCGTCTATCTGGTCCTCATGAAGCGTCCGAGCGGCTGCCAGCACCGCTCGAAGTCATGTTCTTTCCTGTAGCTAAAATCGATAATTCCGACTGTCCCAGTAGGAATTTCGACCGTATGTAAATGGTGGAATGGCCTAGAAATGCCTCAAATACACAGAGAAAAGGTTGTCAAATCTACCAGTATGCATAACTCCAAATCCGTGGAAGTGGCATATACGACTTTCTGGTTCTGGGGCCCTCAAATATACTGTACGTAAAATGTGGAAGCTTACCTTTCGAGTGAGGCTACGTACATACTTAACCCTTAAACGCCGAATGGACGTATTAAACGTCGAGTCAAAATCTCCCCCGATTTCCGAATGGACGTACCATACGTCGGCTCAAAAAAGTTTTTTTAAAAATTCGCGGAAAAATACTTATAGGCCTACCAGACGAAAACTTTTGAATCACGCGCCTTGGGGGATGCTGGGAGTTCACGGATCAAGGCATTGTTTTGTTTACAATCGTTACGCAGGCGCGCAAGCGCGAATTTCTTTCTTATCGCACTAAAAAGTATCAGTGACACATCTCAAAAAATATTTCGTCACTTTGACATAATTTTTGCACCGTTTTAAATTATCCGTTACATAAAGTATTATATATGAAAATGTGCGCAATTTCATTTAGAATACAACAAATAAATAGTCATGATTGTAACTTTTATCAGTTTTGAAATATTTCCATATAAATAACGATAAGTGCCAAAATTTCAACCTTCGGTCAACTTTTGACTCTACCCGAAATGGTCGAAAAAAAACGCAATTGTAAGCTAAAACGCTTATACGTAGTAAAATTTAACTATTTACCTTAATTTTGCAAACAAATTGGAAGTCTCTAGCACAATATTTCGATTTATGGTGAATTTATGAAAAAACTTTTTCCTTACGTCCGCGCGGTAACTCTTCCGAAAAAAATCATACATGCGATTGTGGTAATGTTTGCACCATTTTAAAATTAGCCGTTACATAAAGTTTTATATATGGAAATGTGCGCAATTTCATGCACAATACAACTAAAAACAACCCATGGTTGTAGCTTTTATCAGTTTTGAAATATTTTCATATAAAAAATGATAAGTGACAAATTTTCAACCTTCGGTCAATTTTGACTCTACCGAAATGGTCGAAAAACGCAATTGTAAGCTAAAACTCTTATATTTTAGTAATATTCAATCATTTATCTTAATTTTGTAACAAATTAGAAGTCTCTAGCACAATATTTCGATTTATGGTGAATTTATGAAAAAAATAAAATTTTCCTTACGTCCGCGCGGTAACGCTTCCGAAAAAATCATACGTGCGATTGTGGTAATGTTTGCACCATTTTAAATTAGCCGTTACATAAAGTTTTATATATGAAAATGTGCGCAGTTTCATGTAGAATACAACGAAAAATAATTGAAGTTTGTAGCTTTTCTCATTTTCGAATTATTTGCATATAAATCACGATAAATAGAAAAAAACCACGTTCGGTCAACTTTGACTCTACCGAAATGGTCGAAAAACGCAATTGTAAGCTAAAACTCTTATATTTTAGTAATATTCAATCATTTACCTTCATTTTGCAACAAATTGGAAGTCTCTAGCACAATATTTCGATTTATGGTGAATTTATGAAAAAAACTTTCCTTCCCTCCGCGCGCGGATTCACCGCCATAAATCTCCGAATTGCGTACATCGAATTCTCGGAAAATTTGCTCCGTTTCATATTAGGCATTTCATAGAGTTTTATATGTGAAAATGTGCGCAATTTCATGTAAAATAAAATGAAAAATATTTGAAGGTTGTAGCTTTTCTCATTTTCGAAATATTTGCATATAAATCACGATAAATAGAAAAAAAACCACGTTCGGTCAACTTTGACTCTACCGAAATGGTCGAAAAACGAAATTGTAAGCTAAAACTCTTACAGTATCGTAATATTCAATCATTTGTATTCATTTTGAAACAAATTGGAAGTCTCTAGAACAATATTGAGATTTACGGTGAATTTTTGAAAAAAATATTTTTTTACGTCCGCATGTTACGAATTCGTACATCATTTTGTGATAATATTTTTCCGGTGTTGCTTTTATTGTTTTACAATGTATTATATATCAAAATGATTGCAATTTAGTGTACAATACAACGAAAAAAAAAACTCGTTAGCTTTTACCGTTTTTTGCACAGCGTGATTTTAATAAAATTATGTATGAATTTTTTATTTTTGCTACCATATATCGCATTATTTACATATGATAATATTATTTTTCATTTCTGATGATTGCATACTAAACTTCAGGCAATGACAAAAAAAGGAGCCAAAAATGAACTCTTAATCTTCAAAACTAAGCGCTCTGTGATTTTTTGAAAAAATTATTTTTCCCGCTTCGGCGCTCACTCAAAACCGGCTCCGGAATTCGGGGGAGTTTTTGATTTTTACCGCTTCGGCGTTTAAGGGTTAACTATCCAAGGAAGATTGCTTCTGCCTACTTTTCACAATGTTCCTGTGTGAGCCTTTTCGGGGGGTGTCTTCTACAAATAATTACACTTTATGAAAAGTGGCTTTAATTTCTGCCGTTTTTTTTCTTTTGTACATATGTACGTACGTACACTTTAAAAAATACACGTACACAATTCCTGTGTGAGCCTTTTCGGGGGGTCTTCTACAAATGATTGCACTTTGTGAAAAACGGCTTTAATTTCTGCCGTTTTTTTTTTTTATATTTTTATTTTTAACTTTTTTAACTTTTTTTTTTTACTTTTCGTAGTTTTTTTTTTTTTTTTTTTTTTTTTTTAAACAGAATTTCAACTTTCTGTTCTTTCTTTGCACCTCATGACTCTGTTGGCCCTGGTGTCCATCAAAACCCTGTTCAACCAAATGCTCTCTCTGCAACTGATTGGGGTACTGAATATTCGGCTGCTGACCCTCAACATAAACTGAAGTGCCTTGATTATACGTACTGGTATGCATGTTGTAAATAATTGGTCTACACCCTCTGTTTAGCAGGGAGTGGATATTCTACCAACCTTGCAAAGTTTCCAGTTATCCCATGAGAGAGACCTTGATCACTTATCCCATGTGAGAGATCTTGGTCACTTTTTTTTTAAATAACGTACACATTGACGATCCCGAAAACGAATACCGCGTGCGTACTATAACAATGCTGGTACCGAGTGGCCGAAGCACGCCACCACGTATACATAGTAGATGCATGATGGGAGGGACGCTGGCCAATAGGAGAGAAGGATTTCATGGCCGCGACTAGCATCAGGAACCAATGGGAGAGCAGGAGGATGGTGGCGAGTCTACTAGTACTAAGATGGCAGCGCGTGGCGCAATTTTCAAAATTGTTATCTGGGCGAATCTCGGACTTTCAGAAACCTTTCGTATCTTGAAAACTTTTTGTATGTAGAGCCGTTAAATTTTTCGTATTGGCTTTCATATCTCGAGTTTTTCGTAAGTTGAGCCTTTCGTATCTCGAGGTACTACTGTATAAATAGATAATAAATATACCAGAGAAAAAGCTAGCATGGTATGCTGAAGTTACTACCCTTAGCTCGAACACCCCAAGGGCGTCGGTATAAGCACTAGGGCGAGTGAAAGCCACTACTCACAGGTCTTCTGCCAATTAGAGGATTCCTCTTCAAAGTCCCTCCCATGGCAAGAGCCATTACAAAGGCTACTCCCCTTACCTTCCGCTCGCTCTCGCTACTACTACTACTACCCGCCCGCCATCTTCATTCCTGGAATAGACACCCAAGCTTGGACTGGTTAAGGGTGGGGAAAGAAGGGATGGGTTCACCGGGCGACACAGGTCTTCCCCCAGAAATAGATTTTTCCTTTGTCAAAATCCCTTTTCTGGGTTCGACCTGTGTTTGCCGGTGAAAAAGTACCAGAGAATTTCCATCCAAGCTTAACAGATACCAAACAAGTATGTAAAAGGGATAATGAAACCTAAGGTTCACTTAAAGAATAAATTTAATGCGCTGTAATAAGGCGGAAAACTTACTTACTTACTAATTACACTAGAACTTAAACTAGGCCTTAAAACTAGTAATTTTTGGGATCAAGCTGTGTCGCTGGGTGAAATGTCTCGTTAGCCATTTCTGATATATAAAACTAATGCTAAATATACCAGAGAATAAACCAAAGGGACTGACTGAGGTTACTACCCTCAGGCAAGCACTTTTTTATAATTAAAAAATGTCGTGTATAAACCAGGAGCGAGTAAAAACTGCCACATCTCCTTTACCCCATAAAAAGATCCTCGTCAACAATCACCGAAACCTGAGGTGCCGTTACACAGGCCGCCTCCACGCATCCAACCCGCACCTCCCCAGCGCCATCTACAACATCTTATGTTAGCACGGCGACGTCGTAACAACAAAATTTCATAGCTCTGTGTTTTTTGTGATTTTTTCGTCGCTGATTCGGATTTTATGATGGCATCTTCCGTTCCATCTAAGTTAAGTACCCAGAACATGTTTTGATTTAATCTTTTATGAGGTAGATCGCCGTTTTATAAGTCTACTGAGACTTTGTTATTGTAGCTCGTGTCGTCACACGGGCTCGTCCGCATGGCCGATCTGTTTTATTGCTAGGCGATATTTCTACCTATTATTTTATATGTTACGATCTGTATTCATGGTAATATTTCGAGTGCCTTTCTGTAGTTATTTCGCACCTTAGTGCTAGGATCAGGAATATTAACCGTTCCTTTATCTTTCGGTAATATATGTATTTTTAGATATATATCCGTTTAGAGGCATTCTTCGAGTATTGCCAGTTTAAGAAGTTTTCATACTTCTGTGTATTACGTTTTTTCAGATCGCGTATATATTTTTCAGTTAGAGCTTTTGCATTAATTTTAAATTTTTGTTTAGTGCCTATTACTAGGCTAGGTTGCTTTTTGAACCTCGAGTTTTGACAAGCCTATGTATTTTAGAAAAGGTTGGTTTGTTCTAAATAGTTTTATTACTCGTTCCTGGAATTTCGGACCCAGTGATATTCATTTAGTCTACGACTATAGAGGTTCTTTTAGACTAACCTAGCGTAGGTTACTTAGGCTAACATAACCTAGTAGGCCACTTCCTTTTCGCTGCCTCCCTTTTGAGTCTCTCCTCTTTTGACTTTGCACCAGCAGTCGATTAGCTGTTGTATAATAGCGTCTGATCTTGGTGAATGGTAGGCTAGTCCTAATTCATAGATCCTGCGACCGTTGATGTTAGTAGTTTCATAATAATTCATTGGACTTATTATATGCTAGTCATTTTGAGAGAGAAAGAGAGACAGTTGGGGTGTTAGCGGATGGGAAGTAAGAAACGTTCGGAGTGTGAACGGGTGAATCTGAGGTTAAGTTGGTTGTAACATAGTACATCTCTCTGAATCTCCAACTGCCGGACTCCGGGGATCGGAGTGAGAGATCGATCAATTATTTATGACATCTTCTCCCCTCTCCGTTCTATGTAGACGTGAAGGATTATATGAAGATGTCGTTGACAACCAATTATTACCTTTCGATTCATTTGGTTTTCATTTTCGAACAGTTTCGGGCCTTCATGGAGTTCCCGGATTCCGGGACCTCCGGAATTGAGGCACGAAGTGTGTGTCCCTTCCATAACTGGTTTATGTTATTGTCTTTACATGTATTTATGTTATTTCCTAATGATTTACATTCGTGGTAGGTCCGGAGATCCGGGCCCGGATACGTTTGAATTTCATAAGAAATTTTGTTTTGTTTATACTATAGTCTATAGTTGTTTCGAGATCGTGGTAGGTCTATTATCTAGACCCGGATACGATCCCGATGGACTAGTGACAGTATAACTTATATATGTATAGTTTTATTTTAGCTCTAACTGGTTTTAACGTTACCCGGACGGTGGTAGGTCTATTAATATAGGCTCGGATATCGTCCGGATGATGTTTTTAATTTTAACTTTAACATGTTCTATAATAATAAGTTTTATATTTTGACGGCTATTCCGGAAGTTGGTAGGTTCTGATATATGGACCCGGATATCAGCCGGAATTGCCAGTTATTCAAAATATTAGTTGTCTTTTCCGGTGTTTTCAACTAAAAATATTGTATTCCGGCGATGCCGGATTAATAATTTGGTTGAAATGCACACGGGTTAAGATATTTACTAGAGATAGTTTGAGCATTCAGTGTTTTTCCGAATTCAATTTCCTCCTCATTCCGGCGATGCCGGACTTCGAGTTGAGAGAGGATTTGATGTCGGATAAATATAATCTGTATCATCCAATCTTCCGGAGGTAATACCCCGGAATTTTGATATTTTAATGTCTAAAAGTCATCTATTTGGCTTAATGATTGGTTGATACTCATTTTCAATATCTCTTACAGATGTTGCAATGCGCTGAGGTGGGCTGTTCGGCTATGCTTCAACAGCCATACGGACATGTGGAATGCCGGTCTCACTCGGCATGCGCGGTACAAGTTCTGGAAGAGATAGTTTGGCATCATGAAAGATGCCAAGTATGTTATGATCTTTATGCACAGATCACGGATGACTTGGTAAGTGAACTATTAGTCTAAGTCATATGGTTTTCTATGACTTAGAAAATGACTTTACTTCATACATCTGCAGATATATGTTTGTCTAGGCCTGATCAAGGATTCTCTTTCAGGCTCCCAAGGAAGTGAAGGAAACGGCGCTAGTCACTCTGAAAGGCTGGGTAGGAGGTTTTGGTAGGAATGTTGGTAAGGCTCGAGCCTACATTCTTTCGCGGACAGTAGCTTCAGTCCTCTACCCTAACTCCAAGACGGCAGCGGTGGCAGAGGAAGTAGCGGCGCCGTATCTTCAATCAATTGGGGAGGAGTTTTTATGTCTAGATCCAGTAGAAGGACCCGAGGCAGAGGTCGTCGATGAAGTCGACAGTTTGAACTTGTCGTCTGAACCGATGCAGACGGATCAGGTAGGTGAGGCAGTAGCTAGCTCTCCTTCTTTCTCCTCCTCTGAATTTCCCCCTCTTACTTCTCTTACTCCTTCTCCAGTAGTTGTTCGCGTTCCTTCTCGTACCCCGCCAGGGTTCGAAGGTTTTGGGAACGCTGATGTAAATAAGGCAGCGTCTGTCCGGTCTACAGTGAAGACCACCAAGACCAAGCAGCTGCCTGCGAAGGTGAAGCCCGCCACCCCGGCTCCGGCGGCAGCGGACATCACTCCTAAGACTAAATCTAGCAGAAGCAGTAGCAAAGATAGGCCTTCACGGAGGACTAGGGAGAAACCCACTACTCCTTCACCTGCTCCTTCTCCTGCCTCTATGCTGTCGAGTGCAGTGGTGCTTAGTCCGGCTCCCGCTCTGACACCGACCTTAACAGCTCCAGGACCTTCAACAGCAGAAATGCCTGTTAATTTAGAGGCGTTGGCTTCTATATCAATTCAAAAGGTCAGTCAAGAACTTGCTTCTCAGGTAGCTAGAGATATGGCAGCCTTGTCAGGCAAACTAGAGTCCCATATGTCTCGCACTGACCAGTCGGTATCAGAGCTATCAGGCATAGTGAGTCAACACCAATTGTTGATGTCTCAGTCGAGCGGAAACCCTCAACTCTTGTCAATCTTGCCGAATGTGGCTAATTTACCCCCCTTCGAAGCAGGTAATCTGTGGCACTTGGCTTTTGGAGCCGTCTTACGAGACGGAAAACTTACTGTCGAAGGGTGCGGGACACGTCCTTTGGAAGACTTTGAGTTCCACCCGACTGACTTACAATCTCCCTTTTTAGGATATGCAAGGTTGACTAGGGAAGCCCTGGTAAGAGAGGACAAGGTTCCGGCGGAGACTCTCATCTTCCCAAGAGAGGCGGCCCAGTCAGCTTGGCTTAGATTCTTGAAAGAGATGGAGTGTGTCAATACCAAGATCACTCCATTCAAAGGAAAGTATACCACTTTCACGGTTCAGAAGAATCAACCGCTACCGTGCACCACGAAGATTGCCGAGCTGACCCTGAAAGCAGCAGAAGAAGATAAGCCTCTTCCACAGCTAAAGGAGACAGACTTGACGTCTTTGTTGGTACCGGAGGATCCGACGTATTGGCACCACACTCCGGAAACTTTTCAGAAAGGGAAACTAGAATCTGATTGTGCTTCCACTCAATTCAAGGAGAGACTTCTTAAGCTCCCCGAACATCTCATTAAGGCGGAGTTTGAAGCCAGATGTAGATTGAGTAGGTCACTCCACTCAATCACTTCAGCAGAGACGATCGCTTCGGCCTATCCGACCGCTCCGGAGTTTCAGGTCTTGACCAAGTCGTTGTTGGGCACGTTTCAACACGACTTGTTTGATTTTGCTGTGGCCCGAAGAGCCTGCCGGAAGTTTGTTCTGAGACCTGCTACGATCATTAAGTCGTCTATTTGGGGACCTTCCCTCTTTCCAGAGGAATTAGTAGCTCAGGTTACGCAAGAAGCAATAAGAGCCAACCAGACACTTGCCACCAGGTGGGCGCTTAAATTTAAATGTCCGGCAGATCCTTCTCCGGCAGGCACTCAAAAGACCAAACGTCCTAAAAAGTTCCATCAGAGAAGGTTCCAAAAACCTCCAACTGGGAACCAACCTTCCACATCCATGCCTCCACCCCAACAATCATATGTGTGGGTACAGGCCCCAGCTCCTCAGCAGAATCAGCACTCACAGCCATCTCCGGTTTATAATCAAACATATGAGGCAAATACTTCCTTTCAGAGGTATCCCCCTAGAGGTGCTAGAGGACGTGGCTCCTCCAGACGGGTTGGTGGAGGAGGTGGAAGGCTTGCAAGAGCCAGAACCTACAGAGGAGGCAGAGGTTCAAGACCATCCGGCAATCAATGAGATAGTCAAGGTAGGTGGGAGACTAGCACTGTTCAAGCACAGGTGGACATTCAACACCTGGGCACACAGTGTCATATCAAAAGGTTTGGGGTGGAGGTGGATAAACGGCCCACCTCCCCCACACAAGTTTTTTCAAGCTCGGACACCAGACTTAGTAGCTTTCACTCAGGAACTACTTCAGAAAAGAGCAATAAAAAGAGTCAGGAACATCAAATTTCAAGGCAGACTTTTCCCAGTTCCCAAGAAGGGCACGGACAAGAGGAGGGTGATCTTAGATCTTTCACGGCTCAATTCAAGGATAGTATGCGACAAATTTCGCATGCTAACCGTGACTCAAGTAAGAACCTTACTTCCCCGTGGAGCCGTCACCACCTCTATAGATCTTACCGATGCATATTATCATGTGCCCATAGCAAGGAACTTGTCTCCGTTCCTAGGATTCAGATTAGGAAAGGAAGCTTACTCTTTCCGAGTCATGCCATTCGGCCTCAATATTGCTCCCAGGATTTTCACCAAGTTAGCGGATGTAGTAGTCCAGGAACTTCGGAGCCAGGGAATTCTATTGGCAGCATATCTAGACGATTGGATAATTTGGGCCCCCAACAAACAGCAGTGTCTGGAATCAACCCACAAAGTTATGAAATATCTGGAGTTTTTGGGTTTTCAAATAAATCTTCAAAAGTCAAGACTGACTCCCAGCTCCAAGTTCCAATGGTTGGGACTTCAGTGGGACCTTCAGGCACACAAATTTTCAGTACCTTGGGAAGAGTGCAAGAAAATTGCGAAAGCCACAAGGCAGTTTGTAAGGAACAAAATAGCATCAAGACGGGCTCAAGAAAGAATTCTGGGCTCCTTGCAGTTTGTAGCAGTGACTCAACCGTTACTGAAAGCCAGACTAAAAGACTTCAACAGAATTTGGAGAAGTCGAGCCAATATAGGCTTAAGAGACAAACTTTCAAGGATTCCTCAGATCTTACGGAAAAGTCTAAAACCTTGGTCTACAGCCAAGAGCTTAGCAAAGTCAATACCACTTCAGTTTCCACAACCGGATCTAGTGATTCATACAGATGCATCTCAAAGTGGATGGGGAGGACATTCCCCTACTCAAAAGTTTCAGGGAAAATGGTCCAATACCTTCCAAAGATTTCACATAAACGTGTTAGAGGCCATGGCAGTTTTTCTAACTCTCAAACGATTGAAGCTAAAGAAAGGGATTCATATCAGATTAGTCCTCGACAGTGCAGTTATTGTTCACTGCATCAACAGGAAGGGCTCCAAATCCAAGTTCATAAATCATGTAATGATTGCGATCTTCTCTCGAGCGCAGAAATTTCGATGGCACCTATCAGCCACACATCTAGCAGGAGCCAGGAATGTAGTAGCAGATGCTCTGTCAAGGACATCCCCATTGGAGTCAGAGTGGACTCTAGACTCAAAGTCGTTTCAGTGGGTATCCAAACAAGTCCCGGGCCTTCAAATAGACCTTTTTGCCACGGAATCGAATCATCAACTTCAATGCTACGTGGCACCCAACCTAGACCCTCTAGCATATGCATTGTCTCTAGATTGGAATCTTTGGAAGAGGATTTATTTATTCCCACCAGTCAACCTCCTAATGGAAGTTCTTCACAAGCTCAGGTCGTATCGAGGGAAAATATAGTCATTGTTAGCCCCTGGTGGCCGAAGAGCAACTGGTTCCCTCTAATATTGGAATTGAAGCTCCGTCCCAGTCGGATCCCCAATCCAAAGCTTTCACAAATAGTACAAACCAAGAAAGTATATGTTTCCTCAAACATTCTCCAAACCCTAACTTTATGGAGTTTATGAAGTTTGCGTCTATGCATGATTCAGGTATTGATCCGGAAAACATTACTTTCCTGGAATCTGACAAGAGAGATTCTACTCTTAAACAGTATGATTCTGCTATTAAGAAATTGGTTAAATTTGTGAAAGAAAAAGAAGTGGAGGAAATGACAATCAATCTAGCAATTTCATTCTTAAAAGATTTGTTTGATCAAGGTTTAGCTCCCGGAACCATTACCACTATGAAATCTGCCCTTAAAAAGATTTTCTTGGTAGGATTTGGGATAGATCTAACAAACTCTTATTTCTCCTCTATCCCTAGAGCTTGCGCTAGATTAAGACCAGTACAAAGGACTCAATCTGTCTCCTGGTCTCTAAACGAAGTGTTGAGGCTAGCTGCCAGTATTGATAATGACTCCTGTCAGTATTCAATTCTACTAAGGAAGACGTTATTTTTATTAAGTTTAGCCTCAGGAGCAAGGATTTCTGAGCTATCAGCTTTGTCTAGAGATCCAGGTCATATAGATTTTCAACCTAATGGTAATGTTCTTCTTTCACCAAACAAGACCTTTTTAGCCAAGAATGAAAGTCAACAAGATAGATGGACCCCTTGGTCAATAGTTCCTCTTTCCCAAGACTCTTCTCTCTGTCCAGTTCAGGCTCTTAAGACCTATTTACATAGAACATCATTTAAGTCCTCAGGTCCCTTATTCATGAGAGAAAAAGGAGGAACGATCACTATGAGAGGTATCAAACAACAGATTCTCTATTTTATTAAACAAGCCGATCCTGACTCTTTTCCCCTGGTTCATGATGTCCGGGCAATTGCTACCTCTATTAACTATTTTCAACATATGAATTTTGAGGATCTTAAAAAGTATACTGATTGGAAATCTTCAGCAGTTTTCAAACGCCACTACCTTAAATCTCTTAATGCACTTAAATTCCCTGCCGTGGCTGCAGGAAGTATTGTAGTTCCTGAAAATTCTTAATTTCCTCTTTCTTTTATTTTACCTCTTTTCTTTCCCACTTGCCTGCCTCACCTAGTTGTTCAACCCTGCCTTCCTCTCCCTCGGGCCTTCTGTAAGCACGAGCGGAGCGGATTGTATTAGCTTGGTTAACAGAGATCATTTTGAATATGTATTGGAGCATTGTTAAGTCTGTTAAAGTATAGTTAAGTCTATGTTTAATGTTAGTTTTACATGTAACTTCATGTATTTATTGGTACATTCCTTTTTGAGTTTCTCAGTATATTTAAATTTGAGAAATCCCTTTTGGATAACAATACAAGTTGTACTTTACAAAGAAAGATTTATATATATATAGATATATTAAAAGAATTTACTTTTATAACTAATTTGTTTAGTTTTTCCTTCATTGTCACAGTATTTCTTTTTGCAGCTTGCCCATTTCTCTGGTATGATTTCACCCAGCGACACGGCTTGATCCCAAAAAAGGGATTTTGACGGAGGAAAAATCTATTTTTGGGTGAGGAGCCGTGTCGCTCGGTGAACCCACCCTTTTTAATTCATTGATCTCCCACCCAGTGTGTACAAGCTGTGGGTTGCTAACAATAGAGTGTGAGATGGCGCTGGGGAGGTGGGGGTTGGATGCGTGGAGGCGGCCTGTGTAACGGCACCTCAGGTTTCGGTGATTGTTGACGAGGATCTTTCTATGGGGTAAAGGAGATGTGGCAGTTTTTACTCGCTCCTGGTTTATACACAACATTTTTTAATTATAAAAAAGTGCTCGCCTGAGGGTAGTAACCTCAGTCAGTCCCTTTGGTTTATTCTCTGGTATATTTAGCATTAGTTTTATATATCAGAAATGGCTAACGAGACATTTCACCGAGCGACACGGCTCCTCACCCAAAAATAGATTTTTCCTCCGTCAAAATCCCTTAATAAAACAATATAATAGAATGGTATCTGAAGCAATATACAAAAGGTATGTACAGACAGATCAGTGATACCAATATGGTCTCAACACTATGTACATGTTCCAGTGACAGGATGGCAAACCAACCAGCCCGGCCCGGAAGAGAGAGGGTTGGCAGGGAATACGAGCGAGACAGGTAGGAAGGAGAGAGTATTTAAGGGAAAAAGGACTGACAAAAAAGGGCTAAGGGAAGGAGTTGATAAGACTTGGTCATTCAGGGGAGACTATGCTCCCTGCAGCCACTGTTGAGAATTTAAGGGCCTCTAAGTTCTTGAGATATAGTGGCGTTTAAATACTGCTGGAGATTTCCAACCCGTATATTTCTTTAGGTCTTCAAAATTCATATTGTGAAAATAGTTAATGGAGGTAGCCACTGCTCAGATATCATGGACGTGTGGGACTGAATCCGGGTTGGCCTGTTTAATAAAGTAGAGTATTTGTTGCCTAATACCTTTAAGAGAAATCGTACCACCTTTCTCTCTAGTAAAAAGGGGGCCTGAAAATTTTTTGGAAGTCCTGGCCAGATAGGATTTAAGGGTAACAATAGGACACAATGATGCGTCCTGTGCCTGAGGAATAATTTTCCATGGAGCCCATCTGTTTTGTGGGTCCTCATTCTTAGCCAAGAACTTCCGATCTGGGGATAGTAATACTTCACCTGACGGGAGGAATTCAACATGATCTGGATTTCTAGAGAGGGCCGAGAGTTCAGATATTCTGGCACCTGAAACCAGGGCCATTAAGAATAAGGTCTTTCTGAGAAGGGTTATATATGAGCATGACTCATTATCAGTGTCTGAGGCTAATTTAAGTACGTTATTCAAAAACCATGAGACCGTATGAGGGCGGTCTATTGGTCTCAGACGGGCACATGCTCTTGGAATCAAAGAGGAGTATGAATCTGACAATTTAATATTAAAGCCAAGCTGAAAAATCTTCCTTAAGGCCGATTTGATCGTAGTAATGGTACTAGCGGCTAGGCCTTTCTCAAATAGAGTTCTAAAGAACGAAATTGCCTAATTTGTAGTCATATTTTGAGCATCTGAATTTTTTAGAAAAATGGCCAATTTCTTCACTGCTGAATAATACTGCTTGAATAATAGTGGATCAATATTGCGTCCTTTTGGGCCGCAAACTTCATGAAATCCATAAAGTTAGGGCACTCAGAATTCTTGAGGAAGCTGATACAGTCTGAGTTTGTACTACCTGTGTCAGTTCTGGACGGGGGATCCGTTTGGGCCGCTACCTGTCCCGTGAAAGATCTTAGCTTGTGCAGGACCTTCATCAGAATATTCACCGGTGGAAATAGGTAAATCTTCTGCCAATTGTTCCAGTCTATGGACATCGCATCTGTGGTATAAGCTAGAGGGTCCAGGTTGGGTGCCACATAACATGGTAGTTTGTGATTGGATTCCGTGGCGAATAGGTCCACTTGAAGGTCCGGGATTTGATTGCAAATCCACCGGAAAGACTTCCTGTCCAGGGACCACTCCAACTCCAGCGGAGTTGTCCTGGAAAGTGCGTCTGCGATAACATTCTTTACTCCTGCCAGGTGAGTTGCTGACAGGTGCCAATGATTTTTCGCCGCCAGCGAAAATATCGCAATCATTACGTGATTTAGTTTGCTTGACCTGTAGCCTCCTCTGTTTATGCAGTGGACTACTACTGAACTGTCCGAGACTAACCTTATATGACTGTTTCTGGCCGGAGTCAGTCGCTTTAGGATCAGGAAAACGGCCATCGCTTCTAGAATATTGATGTGGAACTGGCGGAACATATCCGACCACGTTCCCTGGACTTTCTTGTGTTGCGAATAGCTCCCCAGTCGCTCAGAGATGCATCCGTGTGGATAGTTAGAGACGGCAGAGGGAATTGCAGTGGTACTGACTTGGCCAGGTTCTAGCGTTCCATCCATGGACGGAGCCTTTTTGTTAAAATGGGTGGAATTACAGAGATCTTGTCCCTGAGATTGATGTTGGCTCTCTTCCTCCAGACTCGATTGATATCCTTCAATCTGGCTTTCAATAGGACGTCCATCACCGACGCAAACTGTAGCGAACCTAGGATTCTCTCTTGGGTACGCCGAGAAGCCTTTTTGTTCTTGAGGAACTGTCTCGTAGCCGTCGCTATCTCCTTGACCTTCTTGGATGGGAGAGATAGTTTGTGCTTGTTTAGGTACCATTGGATTCCCAGCCATTGGAAGCGGGAAGCCGGAATGAGCTGAGATTTTTCCTTGTTTATCTGGAAACCCAGAAATTCCAAGAATTTTATCACCTTGGCTTTTGCTTCGCAACACTCGTCGATGCTGGCTGCCCAAATGAGCCAGTCATCTAGATAGGCTACTAACATTACCCCTTGAGTTCTTAGCTCTTGAACTATCGTCTCTCCTAATTTGGTGAATACCCTGGGCTCAATGTTGAGCCCGAACGGCATGACTCTGAATGAGTAAGCCTGCTTTCCTAGCTTGAAGCCTAGGTACGGAGAGAAGTTCCTTGCTATCGGAACATGATAGTAAGCGTCTGTAAGATCTATAGAGGTGGTGACGGCCCCACGGGGAAGTAAGGTCCGCACCTGCGAGACGGTCAGCATACGAAATCTGTCACATTGAATGTATGAGTTGAGACGGGACAAGTCCAGAATCACTCTTCTTTTGTCCAAGTCCTTCTTTGGGACACTGAGCAGACGTCCTTGAAACTTTAGGCGTTTTACTTTCTTTATAGCCTTCCTCTGCAGGAGATCTTTGGTATAGTCTATAAGGTCCGTCATTGGAATCTGGTAAAAACTGATTGGTGGAGGGGGCCCTTTCTCCCATTTCCATCCCAGACCTTTTGAGACTATACTGTGGGCCCATGGACTGAAGGTCCAATGGTCCCGGAAGAGATATAATCTCCCTCCCACCTGCGGGCTCTCACTAGCTGGCTGCAGGTCTGCTACCTCTGCCTCCACGGAAGCCTCTACCTCTTGGTCCGCCTCGTAGCCGGGCACCACCTCTGGCCCTGCTACTTCCGGCATGCCTATTGTAGCCGCGAAATGCGTCTCGCGACTCGTAGGAGGGGTTGAAGGCTGGGGAGGTCACTATGGCTGTCGAGGTCGAAGGCTGCTGAGCCGGCGGAGTTTGTACTAGAACAAACTGCTGTTGTGGTTGAGCCTTAGATGTCGAAGGCTTACCGACCTGAGAGACCGGAACCGCTTGCACTACCGCCTGAGGATGGGAGGCCTGGTAAGGATGAAATTTCCTTGGCCTCTTCTTGGGTCTAGATTGGTGTCCAGGACCATCAAACTTCTTTTTGGAAGGAAGTCCTCAACGGACTAGAAGACTCTGGTTGGCTCTGGCTGCCTCATGAAAGACATTGTTAACCTCGTCTTTCGGAAAGAGATTTTCGCCCCATATTGAGGACTTTATGAGTCTATTAGGCTCGTGCCTTATAGAGGCACTCGCCAGGACGTACTTCCTGCATGCTCGTCTCGCCATAATGAAATCGTACAGGTCCGTTTGGAAAGTCTGTAACAGAGCTTTCATAAGGACCCAGAACAACTGTTCTTCAGTGTAGGTTGATGCTACCAACTCTGCCGCAGAGACGGAGTTGATAGACCTTCCTAATCTGGTCCTTGCCTCGAATTCCGCTTTGACCAAGTGGTCTGGAATCCTAGGTAGCTTCTCGGTAAATAGGGTGGAAGCGCAATCCGGGTCGAGTTTACCTGCCGTAAACGTAGCCGGAGCGTCATTCCAGAACTCTACATCTGCGGGAAAGAGTAGAGAGGTAGCCTCTGTCTCTTTTAGTGCTAGTAAGGGCTTATCCTCCGCCGCCGCTTGCATAGTTAGTTCCGCCACCTTGGATGTACAGGGCGATGGAACTCCGTTTGGGGTCACAAACATCATAAAGCTACCTTTATGGGGCGTCAGTTTGGTGTTAACGCAACCCCAGTCAGAGAGGGTGCGAACCCAAACAGCTTGAGCTTGGTCCCTAGGGAAGATCACTGTCTCCTTCGGGACCTTGTCTACTCTGACTAGCGCATGTTCTGCTAGTCTGACAAATCTGGGGAATGGGAATTGGAGACCTGGCGGGAAGAACTCAAAGTCCTCCACCGGGCGGGTTCCGCACCCTTCGATTGTCAACTTCCCATCTGAGAATGGGGCATGTAAAGCTAACCGCCACAGGTTGTTATTCTCGAAGGGCGGCAGCTTTGACGCATCCGGCACTGTCATGGTCAGAGCCGGGGTTCCGGATTGGAGGAATCCAGTCATCATTTCCTCCAGGGACCTGATCCTCTCGGTCAGGGACGTTATTGCCTGGCCTGAGGTATCTGAGCCCGAGCATGTTAGGCCTACCTTAAAATACAAACCAATCTGAACTCAGTTGGCTAAATAATTAAGTACGTGATACGAAAATACGTCACTGATAACTGTAATGAAATATAAAATTAATATAAAATTAAAAATAAAAGGAAATAACCAGTGATAACAACACACATGTCTGATGATGCACCCAAAATGGCAGATGAGCTAGCGGTGCCCCAAAACATTTTCTAAGGGGCCGAAGGGAACAAATGGAATGCATCGTAATGATACAAATTACGAAAACACCAATTGGAATACTCAACTTAGATAAAGGAGGAAGTTCCACAGAAGACATCGCTGGTTCTAAATAAGGCACTAAGGGAGCTGCTGAGACGCGTGCTGCACTCACAAAGGTTAATTACAGGAATGTAGATGGCGGCCGGGTAGTAGTAGTAGTAGCGAGAGCGAGCGGAAGGTAATGGGAGTAGCCTTTGTAACGGCTCTTGCCGTGGGAGGGACTTTGAAGAGGAATCCTCTAATTGGCAGAAGACCTGTGAGTAGTGGCTTCCACTCGCCCTAGTGCTTATACCGACGCCCTTGGGGTGTTCGAGCTAAGGGTAGTAACTTCAGCATACCATGCTAGCTTTTTCTCTGGCATATTTAGGATCTATTTATACTTAGAAAAGTGAGCTACAAGAACTTTTCACCGGCAGGCAGAGGTCGAACCCAGAAATATTTATGTAAATTTACCAAGAACAAAGATTCAGTAACTTTTTTTACTTTTACATGTTTTTTCTAATATTTCTTTGCACTTTTCTTTGTAAAATTACATTTACAACCGACATACTATCATAAATGACAAGAACAAAAAACAACAGCAACCCCTTAGTATGTATTGGTATATTTACGAGCAAATTTAAAAAAAAGATTTCATGTGAGAGAGAGATGCAGAACATTCTCCCTTCAAGTCACAAGCACTAGTGAAGTCCTGAGATGCTCACAATTGTGATTTTAGCCAGTGTAAAAGTTGCCATCAGTGAATTTATGTGTTATAAAAGTATTGGCACCGCCCTTTCTTGCCCGATTCTTTCCAAATCAATGACGCGTAATATTGTTTATCTACCGTCCACCACCCAAACCTGTTATTACTACTCCCGAGGATCAATCCGTCTATTAAGGGTTGACAATAAGAAAAACTTATACTTGGAGGGAGTACAAGTATCCAGAACCAGCTGGGGATTCAGCCCACCTGACCACCTTTCCTAGAGGATCGAGTTCTAAGGAAGGGGGTCTGAGCCCGTGAGTAAATAGATAAACGAGTATTTAAAGATCTCAGCCTTCGGGGATGAAACACAATGAAAGACGTCCAGATTCATTGTATAAGTGGAAGGTAAAAAAAATTCTGTCTGTTCATGCAACAAATCACATACGCCATAGGGATTTGTTACCATTCCTCTCTCCCCTTGTTAGAGAGGAGTAACTGCTACTGAGAAACACATTTGTTATTTGTATAGGAACACACAAATACTGCAACAAGTATGGCTGCCACACTCACCTGTATCAGACCAGTTCCAGCTTATGATATGTGAAATTCTTCAACCTGCCTGCCAGGAAGAAGACAAGGGAAAAAAAGAAAGGAAAAGACCAGCCATCTCCCTCATTCTCTCTCCCACACAATCATCTTTTGTAAGATACCAACTGTCTTGCTGGGGCACTGGATGAGTTACTCAACTTGATGGTCAGCCACCACTGGACCCAAGGAAAAGTGTCCAAGGACCTGTGGGCAATGTCCCTCAGGAAGGGAAGTGAACATGGTCTGCTTAAGCCAGGAACAAACATGCAAAACTCTATGAACCAACAAATTCTTCTTAGTTGCCAAAGAGGAACTCAATCCTCTGATGTCATGCTCTAGCCTGCACAGACTCTGTGGCAGAACTATCCAGTGAGGGGTATGCCTTTATTCACCACACGCAGCTAGAATGCCAAGGAGATCTTGGAAACTTCCATTCTGGACTGACCGGTGCCAACATACAGTCAATGACCATTGGTCTTAAGTGAGAATCCTCAGATAGCAGGGCAGAGCTTTGACAGGACAAGGCAAGAACTCCTACGGATCATTGTCTACCCATTTATTCCAGAGTCGAATGAAAACGAGACGAACTTTCATCACGGACTCAGGGATTCTGAGTCTTACCTACAGAACCCGGGACAATTTGAAGGCCACAGACCTCTCACCCTTGATGCTGCCATGAAGTTAACATGCTCTTTCGAGGAAATCAGTGCAAATGGGAAAAACTGTCTCGGAGTCAGATCTCCCATTGACTATTGACATAGTGGTTTACATGGAGCTCAAGTAAGACTACTCAAGACCAGAGTAAGATTGCACATTGCATATTTGAGCTCTTTTTGTTGAATAATCCTGTACCACACTAAAACACCATTAATTCCAAGGATGGAGAGATGTCCGAGCATTTACGGAGCAGGATGAACCCGAAGTTTGTCCTGCAGTTCCTGAGAGCAAGATCAACCTGCAGTTCTTGAAAGCCGAGATGGAAAGACCTTTTCATTATGTGAAAGAAAGGGAAATTTAATAACAGCTCACTGACATTCGGAGTGGAGAGAAAAGCTGTCGATGAACCCAACCATAATAGGTGGTGCACTCTTCAGTAAACTGCTGACAAAGACCTCCTGAGATAGCTAGGCATCTGGTCTGCTGCTTTGCAAGAAAACCCTCTCGCTTTCAGGAGCTACTTGACAGTCTCAGGCCGTGAAGCAACAGAGATTTTACCGAATGGTGGAACATTTCCACAAGAGGCTGGCAAGGAATGGCCCATGAAGGATTCCTCTCAGAATTGCTGACCGAAGATATATTAGTTCTGGGAACCGCTCCACCTGCGTACATAGGGGAGTCACCAAGGATACCCTGAAATTTCTGGGGCTCAAAAGCCTGGCCAAGACCTGATGAATCTGGCAGACTACTCTGTCCAGGACCTGATGTTTTTGGCAGAACTGAGGGAATGCCTGCCCTGGAGATTGTGCCAAAGATGCTGAAGATCGTCCTCTGTCTGAGGAAGAGGATCCTTGACTCGCAGTTTCCTGTTGCAGCGAGAGGAAAAGAGGTCTAACACGGATCTTCCCTAAGGGAAAAAGGGGAAACCACTACTTCCTGCTTCAAAGACCACTCTACACATAGGTGTTTACTTCACTGTGTAAAATATCGGTTATCACAATCCCCCTGCTTGGAAGCAGCTTACCACGAGCTCCACAGAGGTGTCGACTGCACAATGGTGCATCTCGACTGTCAAAAGGGAGGAGCTGGCGGCAGAAAGGATTTTTCATCTCTAATGAACAATTCTGGAACAGTGAATAAAAGACTTCTAGAATCCGTCATAGAGAAGAGGCTTAAGAAAGTCTTCAAAAGGCCAAAAAGATAATTGGGCACCCTATTGGAATGTCCTAAAACAAAAAACTCAGCACAGATATTTTCCAAAATCTCCTACTGTAACCTTCGCATGACAAAGTAACTGCAATGTAGAACTGGAAGAAGCCCTTGAGCTGCCCAGGAGATATGCATCTTCAACAGTAGAGATTTCTCAAAGGTGATACCTCACGATGACCTACAATCAGTATGCTACTCATCAGAGGAGTCTGCCTTTATAGATAGGTCCCTTGACCCCCTTCTAGGCTAAGGAACCATCATGGTGGTATAAAAGAGTAAGTGACCTATGCCTTAACCTGAATGAATGTCACAATATATGAATAGATAAAAAACTTGGCATTCTTTGCAGAGCGTGAGCTCAAGATACAATTACTGTACAGTGACTTGAAAACATTCCTTGACTCTCATGACAGATGAGCAACCCTTTACAATAATACTGAAGTGACAGAAAGCATGACTTCACATGAGGCCATTAGTGGACACACTTTCTTTAAAATGATTAGTCGTAAAATAGTGCACAAGTCTTGATTAAATTATACACAAGGTTTTTCCTATCTAGGTCCATGGTAAAAGTATCCATAATGTCTTGATTCATAAAGACACAAAATCTTTCTTATCTAAGTGTGGGAAAGTTACAATTTTTTTTACTAGATATCTGTGATTTACCAGATATCTGTGATCATGACTAGTTTACATGAGATTCAAGTTGTGTGTGTGTGTGTGAAGATGCCTATGTGCATGGGTAATACAACGAAAAAGGAATGGCAGGAGAGTAAATTTCATTTGTTTTCTATTTACTCCCATCAAGAGTCTGTGCTACAGTAAGCAAAATTACGATACATATATTTAAAATGTTGTCCAAAAACTACCACCTCAAATTCTCTACAACTACATGATATAAGCTCCTTGAGTTTCAAGACTGTAAACATAGTATCTAGTTAATTTATACAAAAATAATAAATTAACAATTCGAAACTCACCTTTCTTCTTCCTGGATTCCTCTTCTAATTCCTGTAGATATTTGTTTTGCACCTCTACAACAGTTGTACTATTTGTGCATGCAGAATATTTATCTAAAATTTCTTTATTCACATTTATAAATGTTTTGCCCCATTTAAATTTGCTCAAGTATAACCTAGCAGCAGCTTTTTCTCCTGAAAATATGATGTTATTATGATATAACAAAGTTTCATGTATACTTACCTGGCAGGTATATATATAGCTATATTCTCTGTTCGCACTGGCAGAATTTTCAAAACTCGCGGCAACCGCTAGATCACTGGTAGTTCAGGTGATCGCCACCCCGTTCCCGTGGCGCTGGTGCTCGGAATCATTCCCATTTTCGTCAGATTTTTCTCTGAACCCTGTCTCCTGAGGGGAGGTGGGTGGGAATTTAATTATATATACCTGCCAGGTAAGTATACATGAAACTTTGTTATATCATAATAACATCATTTTCATGTATGACACTTACCTGGCAGGTATATATATAGCTGATTGACACATTTGGAGGTGGGTCAAAGACAGCAACATTGTAAGAGTTTTAAAATTTAAAATAAATCCCAAATACTCTTAGATTCCTTACCTGCTAAGGTAGCTGACTTCATAAATCCTGCCTCTTAGCCTGCTAAACCTTAGTAGCTCCCAACTAGGACATGACCTAATAGTTGATGAAGCTAAATACAAGGGTCTGACAACTGGACGGGACCAATTCGTTGACAGGAAACCCTAGCCCTCTCTTACCACGGGCATTCATGCTAGGATAAGTTAGACCACCTGAACCACACACAAAGCTAACATAACACACTAGACTTCACAGACTGAAGAGGAAATAACCCTCTCAGACAACCATAAAAACAACACCACTTAATTAAAATACCTAGCATGTTAGTAAGTTATGGGGTGGAAAACTCCCTTGCCCAATACTGCTCCTGAGGATACATAAGGGCCCAACGTTTGACAGTTGTCAAATGTTGTTTTGACGTTTCTAAGGTAATGACACGCAAACACTGAATTAGTCCTCCAAAACGTCGTTTCAATGATATCTTTTGAGGGCCATATTCCTTTAAATAAATGCAAGGAAGTAGCTACTGCTCTCACTTCGTGCGCCTTAACCTTAAGGATGCCGAAATTTTCTTCTTGGCATAACATATGTGATTCTTTAATCAGTTCCCTGAGGAAAAAGGCAATAGCATTTTGGTCATTGCTCTGCTAGGGTCCTTCACAGAGCACCACAGTGATTCTGAAGTTCCTCTAATATTATTGGTTTTCTCTATATAATAGCGCAAAGCCCTTACTGGACAGAGAACTCTCTCTTGTTCCTGTCCACCAAATCTGAAAGACCCATAATCTCAAAAGACCTTGGCCAGGGATGAGCTGGATTCTCGTTCTTGCCAAGAAAACCTCCTGAAAAGAGCAAACTGCCTTGTCATGCTTCCAGCCAACATGTTTGCTAATTGCTTGCAGCTCACTAACCCTTTTAGCTGTGGCCAAGGCCACCAAAAAGATGGTCTTTTTCGAGATATCTCTAAACGAAGCTTGATCCATCGGTTCGAACTTATTAGTTCCTAAGAATTTCAGGACCACATCGAGATTCCAGGAAGGTGTTCTGTATCGGTGTTCCTTCCTTGTTCCAAAGGACCTTATGAGGTCTCTCAGATCGAGATTATTGGTAATATCTAAACCTCTGTGTCTAAATACTGAGGCCAACATACTACGATATCCTTTAATTGTCTGAGTTGACAACCCTACTTCCTTCTTTAAATATAAAAAGGAAGTCGGCAATTTGGGTCACAGAGGTACTGGATGAAGAAATCTTCTGACTCTTGCACCACTTACGAAAGATTTCCCACTTCGCCTGGTACACCTTAATAGTCGAGGCTCTTCTTGCTCCGGCCACAGCTCTGGCCGCCTCTCTAGAAAACCCCCTCGCTCTGACAAGTCTTTCGATAGTCTGAAAGCAGTCAGACCCAGAGCGAGGGTGTTCTTGTGGTACCTGTTGAAGTGAGGCTGTTTGAGTAGATCTACTCTTTGCTGGAAGTGTTCTTGGTACATCTACTGTCCATTCCAGTACCTCTGTGAACCAATCTCGGGCCGGCCAGTAGGGAGCTATGAGAGTCATTCTCGTCCCTTGACTCTCCCTGAATTTCTTCAAAACCTTTCCTAATATCTTGAACGGGGGAAAGGCGTACACGTCTAGCCCCGTCCAATCTAGAAGAAAGGCGTCTACTGCGACTGCTTGACGGTCTGGGACTGGAGAGCAATAAGTCGTCAATCTCTTTGTCATTGCGGTCGCAAACAAGTCCACCACTGGATGACCCCATAATTTCACAGACTCTGGCATACTTCTAGATGGAAGAGTCCATTCCTGTTGACAGAAGTTGACCTTCCCTGCTCAACAGGTCCGCTCTCACATTCTTCTCCCCTTGAATGAACCTGGTGAGAAGGGTTACGTTTTCCTTCTCTGCCCATAGAAGGATCTCCTCCGCCAACTTGCAAAGAGAGACTGAATGCGTTCCCCCTTGCTTACGGATGTACGCCAGAGCTGTGGTATTGTCCGCGTTGACCTGCACCGCCTTGTTGCGGATCACCGCGTTGAACTCTTTCAAAGCCAAGAAAATCGCCATCAGTTCCTTCCTGTTTATATGCCAAGACGCTTCCTCCTTGGTCCAGCGACCTGACACTTCTTGAGGGCCGAGAGTCGCTCCCCCAGCCTGCGTCCGACGCGTCTGAAAACATAACAAGGTCTGGGTTCTTCTGCTGGAGCGACGCTCCCTCCGCTAACTTCCCCGGAGTTAGCCACCAAAGTAATTCCTCTTTGATCTTGCGAGGAATTCGAAACAGGAAGGAATCCGGTTGCGATTTTCTTGGCCAGACTTGGTTCAAAAATATTTGCAAGGGTCTCATGTGAAGCCTTCCTAGAGAAACGAACTGTTCCAGTGACAAGAGAGTCCCCAGTAAGCTCATCCACTCTCGTGCAGAACATTGTTCTTTCTCTAGAAAGGCTTGTACTTTCCGGATGCACTGAGCTTGCCTGTCGGGAGATGGAAAAGCCCGAAAAGTCGCTGAGGAAATCAGAATCCCCAAATAAACTAGCTCCTGATTGGGGATCAGATTCGACTTTTCTAAGTTCACCATCAGCCCTAATTCGTTCGTTAATGCCAACGTCATTTCTAAGTCCTCCAGACATTGTCTTCTTGATTGGGCTCTTATGAGCCAATCGTCTAGGTATAGAGACACTCTTATCCCTAGAATATGTAGCCACTTCGCCACGCTTGACATCACTCTTGTAAAAACTTGTGGGGCTGTGCACAGTCCGAAGCAGAGGGCTTTGAACTGAAAGACCCTGTTCTGGATCACAAATCTTAAGTACTTCCTGGATCCTGCATGAATTGGGATATGAAAATATGCGTCTTGAAGGTCCAGGGTAACCATCCAGTCCCCTGGACGTACCGCTGCCAGTACTGAATCGGTCGTCTCCATAGTAAATTTTGTCTTCTCCACAAATAAGTTGAGTTGACTTACGTCCAGTACTGGTCTCCATCCCCCCGAGGATTTCGCTACTAAGAACAGCCGATTGTAAAATCCCGGGGATAAGTGATCCAGAACAGGTTCTATTGCTCCTTTCCTGAGCATAGAAAGTACTTGCTCTTGTAGTGCTTCTTGTTTCCCTGGATCGCTGTAGTGAGCTCCAAGCTCTCTTGGCGATGTCGAAAGAGGTGGTTTCTTCAGAAAAGGGATCTTGTAACCTTCCTTGGCTACCGTGACGACCCAAGGATCTGCTCCCTTTTCTTGCCAAATCTCCCAAAACTTCTGGAGTTCTGGCCCCTGAACTGATGTCTGAAGGACTTGTTCTTCATTGTTTATTACTGGGTTTCGAACCCCTCTTGGAAGGAGCTCTTCTTCCTCTGAAGGAAGGACGAGAAAAGGACTTGCCTCGAAAGGGCTGACTAGCCTGTCTTGACTCCTTAGGTGTCTTCTTAACCACTTTGGTGGGTAAAAATTTCCTTACCGAAGACGTTAAAAGATCCTGCGTCGCCTTCTGAGTCAGGGAAAGCGAAATATCCTTGATAAGATCTGAAGGAAATAACTGATCCGAGAGTGGGGAAAAAACCAATTCGGATTTCTGAGCGTTAGAAACACCCTTTGCAGCAAAAGAGCACAGGAGTGACCTCTTCTTTAAAACTCCTGCGGTGAAAAGCGATGCTAACTCATTCGCCCCATCCCTTAGGGCTTTGTCCATGCAGGACATAATACTGCTTGGAAGTTGCGAAGCAGTTGATTCCTTATCTTCCAAGGTTCGTCCCAGAGCCCCCAAGGACCAATCAAGAAAATTGAAAACCTCGAATGTCCGGAAAATACCTTTCAAGAGATGATCTAACTCTGATGAAGTCCACCACACTTTAGCCGAATTCAAAGCATGTCTGCGGGAACTGTCAACAATGTTGGAAAAATCCCCCTGGGAGGAGGCAGGAACTCCCAGGCCGAGACTTTCCCCCGTCGCATACCAGATTCCGGACTTCGATGCCAATTTGGCTGGAGGGAAGGAGAAAGAAGTCTTGCCCGCTTCCCTCTTTTCTTTCAACCACGTATCGATCCTTTGAAGAGCCTTCTTAGCTGTAATTGAAAGCTTCATCTTCAAAAACGATGACTTCTTCGGTGTTTTATTCTTGGAGAATTGAGAAAGGGGTGACATCGGAGCTGAAGGCTGAAATTCCCCTTCAAAACTGACAGAAGGCAAATCAGTTAACTTCTTGTAGTCTGAAGAAGGTGCTTCACCATCTTTCTCTTCTTCAGACGCTAAGTCTTCCATCTCCTCTTCTGCCGAAGAAACATCTTGTAATCCAAGGTCTTGCTGCTGAACATCTTCTCTAACCTCGCGGAAAGAAGAAGGCTCCTGCCGCCTGCGTCCTGCGTCCTTCTGAGATACGTCGACCAAACGTGAATCCGCTCCGAGATTGCGTCCTGCGTCCTGTCCCGGTAACTTGCGTCCTACACGAGAATCCGAAGTGCGATGAGGAGGAGGCAAACAATCATGCGTCCTTTTGGAGGACTTGACGGGGAGAGACGCGTCCTTACGTCTCGTAGGAGGATGTTTCGTTGCTTCCCACGATTTAACTAGATCGGCTAACCTTCCTTGCATCTCTTTAAGAAAGTCCTTAGTCTCTGTTTCCTGACGGGATGCCTGAGCATGCGGGGAACGAAGACGAGAAGTATTGCTACGACGAGAAACTCGAACCTGAGGTCTACGAGAAGGAGAAGATACAGGAGAAACTGCCCAGGATGCAGAAGGAGGGCTCCTATCAGGCAAACTGCCGTCTAAATGAAGTCTTGCGTCCTGCCTTGAACGAAAAGTTCTCCTCCTTTTAACCGGAACCACGTCTTCATCGTCACTAGATGAGAAAATCTCGGGGCTATTCCACCGCTCTTGAGCATCAAGTTCATCCTGAGATGACGTAGGTCTATGCGTCCTCTTCAGCGGACGCGATTCTTCCGCATAACGTCGATACCTGCCTGACGCAGAACTATCGGTAGAAGAAAAACACTTCCCAGTGTCGCCTTTTCTATGGCGCACTGCTGCAGCCTGGGACGCAACAGGACTGCCTGAAGGGACGACTGATCGTAAGGGAACCCCTCTCGCCTCCCTTCGACTGTCGACATGCCTTCTCCCTTGGGTCTGGGAGCTTGGCAGAGGCCTAGGTCTAGGAGCATGAGAGAGACGATCACCGCCGCCCCCCTCCACTACACTGACACTCTCAAAAGTACCCACTTTGTCTGTAAGACGCTGAATCTGATCGCCCATTGACGCAAGGGCGGCAAACACTTTCACATAATTAGGATCCTCAGAAACAGCAGCAGGCGCAGGAGAAACCTGAGGAGAAGGATCTACAACTTCTACTTGGGAAGGAGGGGGAGAAATAACAGAAGCATTCAAGGCCTTACTAGAAGAGCCTGACCTCTCACTCCGAGACACCGATCTCCTTACTCTATCCTTTTCTAGTCTCTCAACATATTTAGTGAAAGTCTTCCATTCCTTCTCATTTAAACTTTCACACTCATTACATCTATTATCCCAAGTACACACACCCTCTCTACACTTCTTACATACTGTGTGAGGGTCTACCGAGGCTTTCGGCAGTCTCACCTTGCACCCTTCTTTCACACACACTCTAAATACTAAACCAGAATCAGACATTATAAGAAATTCCAAACGCGATTGCCAATCCAACTTTCCAATACGATACCCAATAATCCATCAAAGTACAGCGAAAGTCAGCTAACGAGTTCGAAATTCTAGCAGGGAACCCACAACGATGTTGCCGGTTCGGCTGGCAGAAAAAATCTGACGAAAATGGGAATGATTCCGAGCACCAGCGCCACGGGAACGGGGTGGCGATCACCTGAACTACCAGTGATCTAGCGGTTGCCGCGAGTTTTGAAAATTCTGCCAGTGCGAACAGAGAATATAGCTATATATATACCTGCCAGGTAAGTGTCATACATGAAAAGTAAATTTCACAAATAAAGTTTACAATTTTGGATAACTAGTTAAGCAACTCATCATAAAATTTTAAATAATTCAAAGTGAAGTACCATTATATAAAGAATTGAAGTTTAATAAAGGTTAGCTTTTATAGCTACAGAAATAAATATATGTATACTGTAGTACTATACATTTACACAGTAGTAGCAATTTGTACTTCTTATCTCTGTGATTCTGTGATCCTCTAACAATATAAAATAATCTTATTTACAAAACAATCGTAAAAAAAATTTCTCTCAATATTTTTACATTAATTATTTCAAGTACATATATGACCTCCACAGAATGTCAGAGAGAAATTTAACTTTAAAGAGAGCAAACAAATCATCTCACCACATATATACATTGTTGCTGCATAAGCTTCCACACATGACAGCTTACATGGCCGACCATAATTAACAGGATTACAGGCAACTAGGTATGGAAGTAGTCTTGGATGTGCTGCTTTCATGCGATTGAAAGGGGTCTCTTCAAGCTTAGCCCATGAGCAGTCTACTACTGCAATTCCATGGGATAACAATATACTTGAATCTTCTGGTGAAACACACTGTCAGAAAAAATTAGCATTGTGAAAATTTCATGGATATGAAAGTATTTTAACTTTTTTCTAGTTTACTTATATTCATTGTGAATTTTCAATTTTTATTTCAAACTCTTGCAGTTCCATTCAAGATCTTAAAATCTGTGGTACAGCTTGAATATAATTTACACAGTTTTATGATCATGTATTGCAATATACACCTACATACTATACTTAAACAGATATTGGGTCTGAGATAATGTAAACTCTTACATACCTTCTTCCCAACTGGAGTGAGTACCAACCCATTAAATCTCTGACCCAAAGTGAGACTTGACACCAAACCAAGTCGAGCTAATTTTCTGCCAGAACATCTTTTCGGGTCACAGTGCTGCAAATCCCACATCGCCACAGGAAATGCAACGGAAGTTATACGTTTTTCTTCCTGAAAGACAAAGTGCAGTTAGTATAGAGCAGACATACTTCACATTGAGCTTACTTACTTACTTTACTTTACTTTACTTACTTTATTTTCCCGCCACTGGCCAGTGGCATAAGGCTGATACAGTTACTCTCCATCTGTCTCTATCCTGAGCCATTTCCCTCGCTTCCTCCAGGTTCTGAATTTCTTCTTAAAGATCTATCCACCTTGTTCTTGGTCTTCCCAGCAGTCTTCTCCCTATTTGTACTATTCTCAGTGCTCTCCTGGGGTCTCTATTCCCATCCATCCTTTCAACATGTCCAAACCATTTCAGCCTTCCTCTCTTCAGCCTGATACTGTATGGCATTTACCTCAATCTCATCCTGATGTCTTCATTCCTAACAAAATCGTCCCATTTAATGCCAAGTATCCTCCTCAGCAGCTTCTTCTCAAAAGCATTCAACCTTCTCTTCTCTGTTCTGGTTAGTGCTCAGGTGGACGAACCACACATCAGGACTGGCAGTACCACTGCATTAAATATTCTCATCTTAGTTTTCACACTGATTTTATGCCTTGACCACACGTTTCTTCTCAGAACTTCAAAAGCTCTTGCTGCTCCTAGTTTTCTTCTTTGTATAACCTCAGTTTGCCTCCTGTCTGCTGTTACCACACTTCCCAAGTATACAAACTTCTCAACTTGCTTGAGTTGCTCTCTCTGATTAATATATCTGCCATATTTACCCAACCGTCATCCCTACTCACAACCATAATCTCGCTCTTCTTTGTGCTGATGTTCAAGCCAAAATTCTGTGTCTCTCTCTCCATCCTCATTACCATACCTTCCAGCACCAGCCACGCATCACCAACCAATGCAACTTCATCAGCAAAGTCCAAATCCATAACAACTTCTCCACCGATACTAGCCCCTCTGTTTTCATTCTCCATCACTCTTCTCATTATGTGGTCAATATGACAAATTTTCTAAGACAATTTGTATTTTTCATAGCTAAAAGCCTGACGTCTTAACAATAGGATAATTTATAGCACCTAACTGGATCCAGTAAAAAAGTAGATGAAAGCAAGGAATCTTGTGGTATCTGGCAACGCATGCGTAGATCGGGTGAAGAGTGGTCAAATGCCGAACATCTACGCCAGTCTTTCCCAACTCAGGATGACTTAACAAAAAGAGGGGCGGCTAGAGGCGGGCAGTATAACATTAAGACCTCAGGTTTGTAGCTATGAAAAATACAAATTGTCTTAGAAAATTTGTCATTTGTTCATACTCGAACAAACCCTCAGTCTTAACAATAGGATAGACTCATACTTGGAGGGAGGTATAAGACATCCTAGACCAGCTGGGGGCCTACCCGCCAGTCCAGCTCTCAAAAGAAATAGTTCTTAGAGAGGGACTGAAGCCCGTTGAGAAGCTAGATACACTAAAATCTAACCACTCAGAACCTGAGTGACGTACAATGATATATGGGATAACCATTGTACCTATAGGGAACCAAAGAAAAACTGTGACTGTCCGAAAAACAAATCAGGGCACTAGGGTTTGTAGTACTCCCGACTCCTCCTTGCCCAGGAGCGGAGCCTATGCTACTAAATAGTGGGTAAGATATTGAATACTGCACGACCACACTACCAGTATGACTACCTCACTCACCTGTATCAGACCAGTCCAGCAAATGACGTGTCAATTCCTTAAACCGCCCAAAGGAAGAAGGAAAGGTACAAGAGAAAGAAGGAGGCCAGCCAACTCACTCATTCTCTCATCCACACAATCATCTTAGGTAAGATACAAAGGTGCCCCGTTAAGGGCAACTATGAGTTACACAATCTGTTGGGCAGCCACCACAGGACCCAGGGAAAATGTGTCCATAGATCTGTGGGCAACATCTTTAAGATAGAAAGAGGTGAATGTGGATTGGTGTAACCAAGTACCAGCGCTCAGAACTCTATGTACAGCCAAGTTCTTTTTGAAAGCCAGAGAGGGACCAATACCCTTAACGTCATGTGCTCTAGCCTATACAGACGTGGCGATGGAATCATCAAGAGTCATGTATGCCTGTCTGATGACTTCCTGTATCCAAAAAGAGATAGTGTTCTTAGACACCTCTTTCTTTGTATGGCCTGTACTGACAAAAAGCCTGCGGCAGCCTGGCCTAAGGTGCCAGAGTCCTTTTAAGATAGTAACGCAGGGCCTGGACAGGGCACAACAAAAGCTCCTGAGCATCACCACCCACAAAGTCAGTCAGTGAGGGAATGGAGAACGAAGCGAACCTGTCATCATGCACCGAGGGATTTTGGGTCTTGCCATGAACTCCGGAACAAATTCGAAGGACACTGACTTCCAACCCCTGGTGAGCTTCACCTCATAACTCAGACCATGGAGCTCTCCTACCCTTTTGGAAGATGCCAAAGCCAAAAGGAAAACTGTCTTAAGTGTCAGGTTCCTATCAGATGAGTGGTGCAAGGGCTCATATGGGCTCTTAGTCAAGCTCTTAACCACCAAGGAAACATCCCACGTTGGGGGCTTGAGCTCTCTAGAAGACGACTGCTCAAACCCCTTAACTAGCAGGGAAAGTTCCCAGGAAGAGGAGATGTTGATACCCTTCAGGCGTAACACCAAACTCAGAGCTGCGCTGTAGCCTCTAATAGCAGGCACAGACAAACGTTTCTCGTCTCTGAGGAAGGTTAAAAAGTCTGCTATTCGCTGAATGGAGGTCGCGAGTGGAGAAAAACCCCGTTTACAACACCAATCACAGTAGATCGCCAATTTGCCTTGGTAAACTGCGGAGGTTGACTTCCTAAGACTGATGGACATGTGCCCAGCTGACTTCTGAGAAAAGCCTCTCTCTTGGAGGAGATGGTTGATAGCCTCCAACCGTGAAGAGACAGGGATTCTACTGACTGGTGGAACCTTTCTGCATGGGGCTGACACAGAAGATGCCGCCAAGGCGGAATCTCCCTCGGAATCTCCGACAACAATGATAGGATCTAGAAACCATTCCACCTGAGGCCACAGAGGGGCCACCAGAGTCATTCTGAGACCCTGTGAACCCAACAGCCTCTTCAGAACCTGACGGATCAAACAAAACGGAGGGAAGGCATACACCTCCAGGTTGTCCCAGGGATGTTGGAATGCGTCTTCTGCCAATGCCAAGGGATCTGGGACCACTGAACAGAACACTTCCAGCTTCCTGTTGTAACGTGTCGCGAAAAGGTCCAGCATGGGTCTCCCCCAAATCTGGAAAAGCCTGTCCGCCACCACTTGATAAAGGGACCACTCTGTGCCTAAGATCTGATCCTCTGGTGAAGCTCGACGGTCAAGGCATGAAGCTGCTGAGAAACTAGGCCTCCCTGTTTGTTCACGTAGGCTACCACCGTGGTGTTGTCCGACATGAGAATGACAGAGTGACCCTCTACCATCCCCAAAAACTCCTTCAGACCCAGGAAAGCAGCCTTCAACTCCAAGACGTTGATATGCAGCTGCTTGTCCTCTAAACCCCAAACGCCTGAAGCGATGAGGCCGCCTAAGTGCGAGCCCCAACCTGCGAGGGAGGCGTCCGAGAACAGAAGGAAGTTAGGAGGGAGAGAACGCAGAGGGATGCCCTTCAATAGATTCTGGTTGTCCAGCCACCAACGAAGGTCTTCTCTCACTTTCAAAGACAGTGGGACCATAAACAGGGGAGAGTCCCCCGCCGGAGACCAGAATTCCCCCAGTCTCCATTGTAGAGACCGAAGATGAAGACCCCACGAGGGACCAGCTTCTCCAGGGAAGATAGCACTCCCAGAAGAACCTGCCACTGATGAGTTGACTGATGCGACTTTGAGAGGAAGTTGCGCGCCACAGCCCGCAACTTCTCCAATCTCTGATCCAACGGGAAAACTTTCGCCACTGTCGTATCGATGACCATGCCCAGGTAGAGAATCCTTTGAGTGGGTACGAGGTTCGACTTATCCTGGTTGACTAATATGCCCAGGTCCAGACAGAACCAAAGAAGACAATCCCTGTCTTGCAGCAGCTTTTCCCTGGAAACTGCCAAGACCAACCAATCGTCCAGGTACCTCAGCAAACGGATCCCCTGAGCATGGGCCCAACTTGACACGAGAAAGAAGGCCCTTGTGAACACTTGAGGGGCTGTGGTCAACCTGAAGCACAAGACTTTGAACTTGAAGAGCTTGCCCACCAGAGAGAAGCGAAGGAACTTTCTGGACGTGGGATGAACAGGGATTTGGAAGTATGCGTCCTTCAAGTCTATCGACAGCATGAAGTCGCCTTCCCCCACAGCTGCCAACACCAAGCACACCAAGCGCGGGGTTTCCATCTTGAACCGTGTATTCCTGATGAAGCGATTCAACATGGATAAGTCGATCACAGGCCTCCATCCTCCCGATGCCTTGGGCACCAAGAAGATGTGACTGTAAAACCCCGGGGACGGACGCACTACTTCCGCTATCGCATCCTTGTCCAGCATTTTCTGCACCTCCTCCTGAAGGGCTAAGAACTTCAGAGAATCTGGGGGATACGTCTTCCTGAGCTGCGGCTTGTCCGACAGAGGAGGAGAGAAGTCGAATGGCAACAGGTATCCCATCCGAAGGACATCTACCACCCACTTCTCTGCCCCGTAACACTGCCACTTGGCCCAATGGCCAGCCAGGCACCCCACAACCCGTGGCGCAGGAGAGGGAGAGGCGCCCAACCTACCGATGGCCCCCTTGACCTCTGCTCCTAGGGCCTCTTCTTGGATTAAAGGAACGAGAGCAAAAGGGGTGTTGATCCTGAGACTTGGGCTGTGACAAACGGGAAGGCCCTGCCCAACTTGAGGTCCTCGATGGCCTTCCAGGGGACGATCTCCTTGATTGCTGCTGGACCAGGGGAGGAGGGGGGGGCCAAACGTCTCCGAGGGCGGGGCTCTGATTTAGACACGGCTTGGTGCACCAGACGGTCCTTGGTGTCAGCCCGATGTCGGTCTATTGCATTGTCGAGTTCGGTCCGTGGAAACAAAAATTGCGATTCTAACAGGTCGCCGTTCCTCAAGGCCAGCAAAGACTCGGTATCGAGCGACCTCTCCATCCTAGACAAAGCAGCGTCCCTCCTAACCAGAAGAAGATTAGCCCATAAATTGGCACTGAGGTGAGCCAAATAAGAAAACGCCTTGCCCCCGGATTGCAAAAGACTGGCAAGCGAGGCGGCACTCACCAACCCATCAGGGGACCTGTCAGAGGCTATCTTGGCAATCACCACAGACCAGAGGTCCGGCCAAGAAACCGTCTGCAACATGGAGGCTGTCGTAGATTCCAAGGCTAAGGTGTCTTGCGGAGATAAGGACGGAGCCACTGACCTCACCTGTTCCAAAGTCAAACCTGGCTTCAGGCGAATGACGTCTGGGTTAAGGTGGCGTGACAACAAAAATGCAGAGCTCGTAGCATAGTATTTCCTATGTCTTGTGAGAGGTGGGGGTAGGAGTTTGGTAGAGCCTCTAGAGCGAAGTGAACCATCCCGGTCAGAAACAGAGGTGTTAACCTTCTGCAAGACCGACTGAACGTGGCCTGACAACGGCAGCTGGAGAGATGATTTCGGGTCCTGAGCAGCTCCCACCAAGGCTTCCAAGCAAGAAGGAGTGTAAGACGACCGATCCTGAGTCCTACTTTCCAAATTGTTGAACCCACGAATGAGATCAACAAGCTCCGAAGAGGAAGACAAAAACTCCTGCGTGTCCCCTTCTTCCTGCTCTGGCACCGGCAACCGTTGACGAGGATGCGTAGGCTCCTCTAACGCATTTTCTTCACCAAAATTCACAGAAGGGTGAGTAGGCAAACAGTCTGAAATCCCTACTAGCCTATCTGGGCTGGGTCCAAGCATCAGCCTCCGAGACGGACCCTTTGTAACATTAGGGACATCACTTACCTCAACAGGTGACTCCAGACGACCATGAACAGACACGGGGGTGGCGGCCGTACGTATGTGACATGGGGGGAAAACTCGAGCACTCAAGATTGACGGAGAATCCCTTATAGTAGAAGACTTGGAAGCAAGCAAACACTCCGGCTGCACCACCTCCGTACCTCTTGACAGGCGCCTTCAGGTCTTTACGGCGACGAATAGGCCTGGGAGAAGAAGGAGCACTACCATCACGTGCACAGATGGGGGAGGTTGCAACACGCTCGCGATGTGCAAGAACGGGGTGGGGGGGTGGGGTGGTTGCACGTATGAGGTTCGGCGGTGAAGCAACCCTTGCAGAACACACATCACTAACACTGCCCGAAACCACAGCACTCTCGGGAACACGTCCATGCTGTTCCTCTCTCAGCGGCGAAGGAAGGGCAAGGTCCTTAGCCTTCCAATGCCTAATACGCCCACGAGGCGTAAAGGGGGAAGAGGGAGAGGGAGACAGTACCAGCTTCTTATGCGCACTCTTCTCGGAAGGCGGGGACGAAACAACACGTTTCCTACCAGTTCTCCCAACCAATAAGGCAGCCAACTTCACATCTAAAACAGAGTCCAGCCTCTGAAGCACCGCCTGGCATATGAGCTCAGACTGATGTGCCAGAGAAGGCTCCGAAGACAAGGAAGGGAGATGTTTCGAACTGGGCGGCAGAGATGACGTCACGGCTAAGAGAGGCGGCTCAGAGGTGACTGGAAGATTCGTCATCGATGAGAGTGACATCACAAGCGGTGGTGATGTCACGACCTCCCCTCGGAGCGAGGGGGAAAGAGACGCCACTGGCGGAGGAATACACAAAGATGGGCCCCATGATGACAACAACAGGGCTGACGTCATAGCATCACTCCGAGACAAGGCAGCGGCAGATACCGGCGGAGCAATACAAGATGGCTGACTGCTCCCACCCGTGGAGACGAGGCCTGGAGGGGGGGGGGGGGGGGATGGCCTGGCTGGACTGGGGAGGGGGGTGCGAGCCTCCTCAAAATGCGCTAACAACCCCCCAAAGGACGGGGTACCCCCTAGCCCAAGGGTCTTCCAAATCGCCGCCATTTTGGACGCCTCTGACTCTGGAAGAGAAGAGAATGATGAAAAAACCTCACCCTTCTCGGGAACCAAAAAAACTCCCGAAGAAGAGGGGGCTACATTACAAATAATACCCTGGCAACCTCCTGATACATCCATTGACGAATCAATGGAAGAAAAGGAAGGAGAAGCAGGGGCAACGCTTCTATGGGGGTTGACTACTGCGGAAGACGAAACATCGGGAATAGGAGTAAAGCCCTCCCGAGAAGGAGAAGTGAAGACTCTCCAACATTCCCTCTTACCATAAAACTTCCTCCACTGCTCCAAAGGCCATGCCCGGCATTCCGTACAAGGATTCGTAATCGTACAAAAATTGGAACGATACCTACTGCAAGTGATGTGAGGGTCCGTCGCTGACGAAGCCAAGAAACGAGAACATGGGAATCCAGGAATTCCGGGGCACCAATGCTGACGTTGAGAAAGAGCAGAAGAAACCATATTAGTTAAAAACACACACAAACACACTAAAGGAACAAAACGGGCAAAAACCGGGAAAAAAGGCCAAGAGAGGAAAAAACCCAACTCTCGTCCCAAGGCAGTAAAGAAAGACTGGCGTAGATGTTCAGCGTTTGACCACTCTTCACCCGATCTACGCATGCGTTGCCAGATACCACAAGATTCCTTGCTTTCATCTACTTTTTTACCGGATCCAGCTAGGTGCTAGAAATTATCCTATTGTTAAGACCGAGGGTTTGTTCGCGTATGAACAAATATATGTACATTAAACAAGGTGGGTGACATAACACCCCTATCTTAGCCCACTTCCAACTGGAAACCAGTCTCTTTGCTGTCCATCCATCTGTACACAGCTGCACACACCTTGGTACCAGTTCTTTAGTATCCTTATCACTTTTAGTGGTATCCCATAGTGTTCTGCCACTCTCCACATTCCATCCCTCCATACTGAATCATACGCTTTCTCTAAGTCTTATAAAAGCACAGAATATTGGCTTTGCATACTCCCATCTCTTCTCAATTATCTGTCTTAAGGTGAAAATTTGATCCACTGTTGACCTTCCACTTCTAAAACCACACTGCAGCACTAACAAACCTGATCTCTATGAACTGCGCTATAGAACCTGAATTTAGTAGTGTATGTCTATAAATATTTTTGGATTTGTGTTAGCCTCTAAATGTATGGGATATTACTGGATTGTAAATGCAAATTTAAAACTTATAAAAAAAAATTTGAAGGCTTTAATGATTAGATGGCAAAGCTTTTTATCAATACTATATTGTACTATCAAAGGCACTTATACTTATTGTGAAACTTGTATAGTATAATCAACAGAAATAGTCATGTGTTTCTTACAAAAACATTTTCTAGTTAAGAGCATAATGTACAGGCAGTCTCCTGTTATCGGTGGACTCGGTTATTGGCGATACGGTTCTATGGCACTTGTCTAGCGCCACAGAATACTATGCAAAGTATAGTAGCAAGACAAAGAGTAGTAGGAATGTCCAGAAAATTATACCTACTCAAAGGGCACAGATGAAAATCTACACTACGTACATGGAAATTCAGTAAAGGGAGCACAAGACAGAAGACATTAATTAGAACTCATTTCATGTCTTAACTTGTTTAGAGAAAAACTGACAAAAATTGTTAAAGAGGAAGGTGATAGTGATAAAGAAATATTTCTATATGTATAGTTTGTCCTAACACCTAAAATTAGCAATATTTTAAGTCAAACAGTTTGTCTCCTTCCCATCATATATGCATACAGTACACCATTAATTACTCTAACACTATTTTCGGAATACAGTACATATTTATTTTGCTCCAATATTCTGATGGAAATACTATTATGCACTGTGCACATTAATTGTTTAAATGAAATAGACTGCACAGACTTACATCAGACTTTGGAGGTTCATCATCTTCATTACCCGATGTGCTATTCCCTGACTCTTCATTTTCTACTGCCTCTTCATCAGACCCAATTGATTCTGCAGTCTTTCTAGTGCTGTCCTGATTATCTGAAATAAAAAAAATATTTACTGTACTATATAATTCAAAAGTAAATGTAGTAAAAAATTGCACAATATATACATACTGCAACACTCTGGTTAACTGCACTCCACCATCTTTTAAGTGCAAGTCCTGTAGAATTTTATCATAAAAATGCCCCTGAAAAAGGACGAATCATTCAATATCAGACTCCAATGCTATGTGACACAGGGCAACCCTGTGAAATTCTGCAACTTGCACTTTTCCTGTACTGTATCTTCCACAGATCTCCACTTGCCTCCAGCCTCCCTTCTCACAGTTTTGATACAAGCATATCTGGTCATCTAACTCCTCTGGTGCACACAGGAGCCCAGCTGACCTTATCCCATGCTGTTCATCCATCTTCATCTATATTTTTCATTATTTCATCTGCACATAGAACTTCTGTCATTTCTCTGATGGTATAATTTCTAACTGCAGCCTGCTATCTGGCTCTTATAACATTTTTGAAAATTTAAAGTTATTCATTCCTTAGAGCACACACTGTTTTACTCTGATTCATTTGAGTCACACCTTGGGGTGTTCTGTTGATTAAAACATTACCTCCATATGCGAAGTATGTCAGCTTTCTGTCATTACCTCAGTCTAAACCTTCTCTTCCATCCATCTTTAACTACCTTTTTATTACAAAATCTATGAGAAAGGCACACAGCAGAGGTGAAATAACATTTCATGGTAGCACACCACTATTTACTCTAAATTCACTTGTCACGACCCCATCAGCATTAACTTTGCTTCTACTTGTTCAGGGATAATTTCAATGGGCTTTACACAAATAAGGGAATGCCAGTCACACAAGACCTTCCATAACACTAATGGTGCTGAAATACCTGCTTGTAATCAACTAATCCATTCACTATACTCTAGCTACAAAAGTTTGAGACTTTCTTACACTTAGCAGTGTTGACATGTTTCCCATCTTGTCAAAGGAGGTATTTAATCCTAATCCAAAAATGTACATTTTAAGGATTAACCTTGAGTTTAAGGTTAATCGTGAGAGTGGGTGCATTCAAAACTATGTAAACTGCATTCTTATTGCATTTTGCATCAAAAAAAAACTTCAAATATTGATTATTTTGCAATTTTGGTGTCATATTTCTTCTTCCAGATGAGCTTTGTAGGTGTCATAACCCTGGAAATAATTTCTGATGAATATAATTGAAAAGCGCCTTAACCTCGGAACGTCGTAAGCTGAACCCGTCGTAACCCGGGGACTGCATGTATATATATACAGGCAGTCCCCGGGTTACGACGGGGGTTCCGTTCTTGAGACGCGTCGTAAGCCGAAAATCGTCGTAAGCCGGAACGACGCTTGGAAATATGTCTTAAACTAATAAAAAGTTATAAAAACCTTACTTGTAATCCTTTGGTTACACTACATGTTGTTTCCTGTAGTTTTATGTACAACCTGGAGTTATTTTCATAAAAGAATGCTGGTTCTTGAAGGTAAAAACTATTGTAATCCTCTGGTGACACTACATTCTTGAAGTTTTAGGTACAACCTGGAGTGATTTTGCAAAATCTTGAGGGCTACAAGAACAGCTGATTACTATTTACGTATCATATAGACTAATTAAAGTAAATGTATCTTTAAATAGGCTTATATATTAGTATCAACAAAACATTTCCTGCCATGAGTCAGAGGCCGTTTAATGAAACGAACACTTCTCTGTCCTATCTGTTCAGAAAATAAACGTTACGTCAATCCCCGAGACCATTGTCTCTCTCTCTCTCTCTCTCTGATCAAATTACATTGGAAACTTGACATACGATTGCCCTAATATACGAATGTTTTGAGATATAACAGAAAATTTGCGAAAATACAAGCTTTGATATACAACGAAATATTTGAGATACGATTTTGCGATGAGTGTTAGTTGTATAGGCGACCGATAAATGGCGTTCAGTCTGTTTGTTTGTTGGTGCTGCATGTTAACACGTCGTTGTTTAGTTCGTTGTATTTGCGCCTATTTTTCGTGTTATTTTGTCTATTTTATTATTAACCATGGGTCTCAAAGCTAAAGACAAAGCAGGTGATAAGAAAAAACCCAAGAAAATGATTTCGATGGAAGCAAAACATGAAATTATAGCAAAGCATGAACGTGGCGTTCGTATCGTCGATTTGGCAAACGAGTATGGTCGAAATCCTTCTACAATATCCACGATCATCAAGCAGAAGGAAGCTATAAAAACCCCCGAGACCATTGTTGCCAAAGCGTCTCTCTCTCTCTCTCTCTCTCTCTCTCTCTCTCTCTCTCTCTCTCTCTCTCTCTCTCTCTCTCTCTCTCTCTCTCTCTTTCGCCTATTCCATTTCTCCAATATCGATATTCACGTGACCTACAATATTTCTTATGTCCAGAATTGCATTTTAAATTGTAAAAATGGCATATATCCAAATGTGTACATCAGTAAATTGTCGCTTCGACCGGTTTGGGTGACTTCACAGATTGTGGTCGGTTACATAAAAATAAACTGGACCTGCGCGTTGGACTACCTGTTGTTTCTATACAGGGCTTAGAACCGGCAATCTGTAAAAATGTTCTCGCTAAGTAGGGAAAGTACACAAAAAGTTTGCTAAAGTAACTGTATCCCTCTCTTTCTCTCACACGCGCTCGCATATTCTCTCTCTCTCTCTCTCTCTCTCTCTCTCTCTCTCTGATCAAATTACGTACTGGATAATGTCTCTCTTTGGATACTTCGATTTTGCCAAATATTGAGGGCTACAAGAACAGTTGATTACTATTTACGTATCATATAGACTAATTAAAGTAAACGTATCTTTAAATAGGCTTATATTATTAGTATCAACAAAACATTTACTGGCATGAGTCAGAGGCCGTTTAACGAAACGAACACTTCTCTGTCCTTAACTCGGAGCGTCGGAAGACGCCTCTCTCTCTCTCTCTCTCTCTCTCTCTCTCTCTCTCTCTCTCTCTCTCTCTCTCTCTCTCTGATCAAATTACTGGATAATGTCTCTCTTTGGATACTTGGAATTAGCGTTGTAATCTAACCAGAAACTTCGTTTTGTTATTATTACTGGAAACAAGCAATGATTTTTTCATTATTTGCGCTTTTGGACTGTTATATGTAAACTAGTATGTATTCATTCGCTCGGAAACTAGTTCCGCATATGAGGCGTCACTAAAAAACATAGAAAAATACAACATAAAAAGTGTCGAAAATCATCATAATCTCAAAATTTTTGTTGTAATCTAACCAGAAACTTATTTTTATTAATATACTGTGCTAAACTATAAAAGATTTTTATCATAGTATGCGTTTTTTAAAAGCGTCGTTAACTCGGAGCGTCGGAAGCGTCAGCGTCGTAACCTCGGAACAAGCGTCGTAACCCAGGACAGATTTTTCCATTGAATATTTAAGAAAAAGCGTCGTTAACCTCGGAACGTCGTAAGCCGGAACCGTCGTAACCCGGGGACCGCCCTTATATATACTATATCATATATATATATATATCTATATATATATATATATAATATATATATGATATATATATATCTATAATATATTATATATTATATATTTCTGGGGCTCAGTTCGTGTCGCTGCGCGAAATATCCTTTAATCCATTATTTCTAAGGTAAATGTACTAACACATACCAGAGAATAAATAAAATAAAGAAAAGGTCAGTACTACTGACTCGCTCACCCTCCAAGAGGGTGTCGGTATGAACACTATGGCGAGTGAGACCACTACCACGAACCACTTGCCAATAGAAATCTCCTACCACAAAACCCCCACTAGAGGGGAGCCGACCCACAGAGTGGGCAGCAACTACTACTACTCCGTCCCATGCTGCCGACTGCTGCGCCTCTGGTGGCCTTCCTTTTCAGTTAGCGCACCGCGTACACACGTGCCCTTTTTTGCTCTGTGTTTTTTGTGCCCCTATCTTGGATTTACTAATTATGGAGCGTGCAGCCATCGCAGCAGCTAAGTTAAGTAATCAGTTATTATTGCTATGGGGTTTTTTGGGTTTTTTCCGGCCTTGAGTCAGTATTTGCCATTTTTTAGGTATAAATACTGGCTCTTGGTCGGAAGCATGGCGGCATGGTTCTGCCTCGTGGCGGGTTCGTTCTTGGTCTTCCATACCTAGAACCTTCCCTTATTACCTTACGCTCTATTGTTAGTTATCTATTTTATGTTAGGGGTCCAGCCTACTGGGTTTATGTCATGCATGCATGTCTTCTTTACCTTGCGTAGGCATCTTCCATCCAGACCCTAGCCACAGCTCTTAGTATCGGCCCCGGCTAGCTTTGAGTGGTAGACTTTCCTTCGGGTTAGTCGTACACTCCTGGATTTTTTCTCCTACTGATTTATTTTCTTACTTTACGTTACGTAATTTTTGATTATTTTATATTTTAGGTTAGCCTACGGCGTCTGGCATTTTACGTAGCCTAGGTTCCGTATTTCATTGGTCTCCACCATTTATTGCTTCCGCTCATCAGTTCGGTTGCTTCTGTATAGCATCTCACTGATTAGTTGGTTGCTTTGACCTAGGCTATGTTGTTTCATTGTATTCGCATGTTACCGCTCCGTGGTCACCATGTGATCACGGAGCAGCCAGGCGCCTGTCCAGTCACCTTACCCTCCTCCCGCTCTTCCATAGGGCCGGGGGGGAGGGTAGGTCTGTCCTCGCTCGCTCCACATACCCGTGCCTGCCTCCCTCTCTCCCTAGGCGGAGGGAGTAGGGGGGGCCGGACAGACCCAGGACTGGACTTGACCGTTCTCTTGCTTCACGGCGCGCTCGGATGACTAAGGGGGGGACTGGCCTTCCCCCTCCGTCGTTACTCCGTCGCTCCGTTGCTAGCTCGAGTCTGTTTCGCCCTCTCGCTCTTTCCCGGCTTACTGGTGCTCTTTATTTTACCGGAGCTCCGGCATTCACGTGAAAAGTTGCTAGTTCACCCTTGTGGGCGGACTGCAGGCGTACAGTTGGTCTTTCCTAACCACCCCGTCTCGCTGATATCGCGACACGAACACCGCCGCGCACCGGATTTATTCCGGTACGTTCTAGGGCTTTAGGTTTAAGTGTTTAGTATTTAATTTAAACTATAGTAAGTTTAATTTAAGCTAGCTTAAGCCGAATCCCTCCGTTACCTACGTTATCACACCGGACCTCTCCGGGGTTCTAGCCTATTCAGGCGGTAAGGGAGGGGTTATGCCCAAAAAAATTTTTTCGCGCTCCGGCATGCAGCGGAGTTCTTTTAGCCTACTAGCCTGTAAGTGATGTCTTTTACGATGCTCATGTATCTTTTCACTTACAGACCACCAACTGTGAGCATCCAGGATGCAATGCCATGCTCCAGGACCCCTGTGGGCATGAAGTCTGCAGATCCCATGCCCCATGCGCGACTCCGCACGGGAATCTACAAGTCTGGTTCCACGAAACCTGCACCATTTGCTACGATCTGGTGAGCCAGCTCTTGGACGGGGTAAGTATTCCCAACTCCGTTCGCTAATCCCAACAAAGGTTGTAGTTCTTAAGTTTAATTTTAATCTCTTATTTTAAACTTAAGCTTGTTTTATATAGGATCTTGCATCCCCTATGTCTTTAGACTAAGCCTATTACTTAAGTTTTAATCTTAAGTCTAAACTTAAAACTAACGAATGCCCTCTCTTCCAGGCTCCCGCCGTTAGAGATACCGCCCTGGCAACCCTGAGGGCTTGGGTCGGCGGTTTCGGCAAGAACGCCGCCAAGGGACAGCCCTACATTCTGGAGAAGAGGTTGGCTGTCCTAATCTTCCCCGGCGGCAAGTCAACGGGTTACGTCGACCCGGCAGAGGCAGCCCCGACTATGGCGGCGATTCAGCAACAGCTCGCCGCTTCGTTAAAGGAACCAGGCCAAGATATCTCGTCGGAAGTTGCGACACTTGATCTGAATATTGAGCCAATGGTAGGTGTTGACGACCTGTTGGTCGAGGTAGGTACGTTGGACGCCCAAGGGCTTCCCTTGGGCGCCACTGGGTCTTCTACTCCTGCTAACTCTCCAGCTTCCTTCCAAGGCTTTACAGGAGCTGAGCTCCTTTATACTTCTCCTGATGCTTCAGTAAGACCTAAGGTCAAGGGACAGACGGTTGTAAAAACCCTAAGCAAGACGTCGTCGTCGTCCAAAAAGACTTCGTCGGCGTCAACATCTCGTAAGTCTCCGGCTACGAACCCTGGAGCAGAGAGGTCTAGAGCTTCTGGGTCCGGCTCCAAATCCTCAAGGAGCAGGTCTTCCAAGGAGAGACCACATACTCCGGCGGAGTCAGCTGTTTCTCCTCTCCCCTTGGTACCTGTTCAGAGTTACCCAACCACCTCCGCAGCAGCTCCGGCTTTGGATCCCAATGCTGGTCTGTTGCAACATATGGGGGATTTGGTCGGCTCTCTGAAAAACAGTATGGAGCAGATGTTCTCCCGGTTGTCCGACAGGATCACCTCCCAGGATAACATCATCGCCGAACTTAGCCAGGCTCCTCTAGCTACTCCCCCACCTTTCGGCACAGGAATAGCTCAGCTTCCACCTCATGACTCTCTGCCTCCGTTCTCTATGAATAACCCCTGGAGGGTGGCGTCATACGCCCCCTTCCAGGACGGCCTTATTTCAATTCCGGAGTGTGGTACTCGAAGGATAGAGGACTTCGAGTTCTACCCGGAGGGTCTACAGCCACCGTTCATTGGCTACGCCAGACTCACTGACGCAGCCATGACTAGAGATGACAAGGTCCCTAAGGAGACAGTCCTCTACTCACGTGACCAGGCTCAAAGAGAATGGCTCAGGTGTTTAGAGGACATGGATTGTTCGAACACGAAAATTCAACCTTTTAAGAGTCCCTTCACCATTTTCACAATGGAAGAGGGAACTCCGCTTCCCTTCCTTACCAAAATAGCTACGGTCACTATCCCAGCGGCCCAGAAGGGGGAGTCGTTACCACAGCTAAGGGAAGCAGACCCCACATCTCCTTTGCTCCCCTCACTCGGAGAATTGTGGGAAGATCTACCAAACACTTTTTCGGCGGGCAAACTCAAGCCAGACTGTGCTATGGATCAGTTTGGTGAGAAGCTGCCTAGACTTCCGGACAGCCTCATTCAGGCTGAGTTTGAGGCCAAGACTAGGCTAGCCAGGTCCATTAACACCATGGCCATGACGGAAGTGGCTACCATTTCTTACGGTTCTGAGCCACTCTTTAAGCTTCTCACCAAGTCACTGCGCAAACGGTTCAGTCTGACATGTTTGAGTTCGCCACAGCCAGAACTAACTGTCGGAAGCATGTCCTCCAGGAAGCAACTATCGTCATGAACCGAATAAGTTGCTTTTCATCAAACATCTGGGGAGCCGGCCTCTTCCCTGATGCAATGGTAAAGGAGGTCCAGGCGGAAGCGACAAGGCTTAACCAAAGCCTTAAGGATCGTTGGGGTCTCACTGCAAAGAGACGCCAAGACCAGGCAGCAAGGGGTAAGGCTCAGAGGAAACCCAGACGTTTCCAGCCTTACCAGAAGAAACAACAACGCTTCGCCCAGCCTGTTTCGACTGTTCCGTTGGTGCAGGCAGCCCAACCCTCTACCTCCAAGGCTCAATCACAGCCCATCTACGTGATTTCCCCCCAGCCTCAACCTTCCACCTCTTACGCTGTCTCCCCAGCCTTCAACCAAGTGTTCGAAGGCCAGGCCTTTCAGCAGTATGACCGCTCGGGTAGGGGAGGCAGAGGTAAGGGATCCTTTCGTCAGAAAGGATCAGGAAGGTTCCCTTAATAGGGGAAAACATTCTTCCGGGGATGCCGCGGAGGTTACCAGCAGCAATGAGAACTTGAAGGTTTAGGTAGGAGGGACTGTTTTCTCTTCCGGCACCGGTGGGGATTCAGCAAATGGGCACAAAGTATTGTGTCGAAAGGCCTGGGTTGGAGTTGGGTTGCGAATCCGCCTCCACCCAGACCTTTCCTTCAACTTCCATCAAAAGAATTGACGTAGTATGCGGAGGACCTCCTTCAGAAAGGAGCAATAGCGAGTCAACAGATTAAAATTTCAAGGGCGCTTATTCAGCGTTCCAAAGAAAGGCTCACAAAAAAGAAGGGTAATCTTAGACTTATCCCCGTTTAACTTGGCCATTCGCTGCGACAAGTTCAAAATGCTCACCATCTCGCAGGTGCGGACCTTACTTCCCCCGTGGGGCCGTCACCACCTCTATCGATCTTACAGACGCATACTATCATATCCCTATTGCAAGACACTTTCGCCCTTATCTGGGCTTCAAGATAGGAGATCAAGCATTCTCCTTCAAGGTAGTTCCCTTCGGTCTGACGTGGCACCCAGGGTGTTCACGAAGTTGGCGGAAGTAGTCGTCCAACAACTGAGGTCTCAGGGGATACATGGTAGTAGCGTATCGACGATTGGTTGATTTGGGCTCCAACAGTCGAGGAATGTCGCAAAGCCACACTGAAAGTAATCCAGTTCTGGAGTATCTAGGGTCAAGATAAACACCACAAAATCAAGTACTCACTCCGGAGTCCAACTTTCAGTGGCTGGGCATTCAATGGAATCTATCCTCCCATACTCTGTCGATTCCATCAGCCAAGAGAAAAGAAATAGCGAAGTCAGTAAAGCAATTTCTAGGACACAAACTTGCTTCAAGGAGAAGCCAGGAAAGAATCCTGGGTTCACTCCAATTTGCATCAGTGACAAAACATCTTGATGAAAGCCAAACTGAAAGACCTAACCAGAATATGGCGCTCACGAGCAAATGTCAGATCCAGGGACAAGTTATCATCAGTCCCACAGATTTACGGTAATCGTCTATGCCCTTGGGCAAAAGTCAAGAACCTGTCAATATCAGTACCCCTTCAGTTTCCTCCTCCGGGGATTACCATCCACAACGGACGCTTCATTAAGCGGCTGGGGAGGATATTCTCAGTTCAAGAAGGTTCAAGGAACCTGGTCACCCCAGTTCCGCCAGCTTCACATAAATGTACTAGAAGCAATGGCAGTGTTCTTGACTCTGAAAAGGTTACGTCCGCCAAAGAACTCCCACATAAAACTAGTTTTTGGACAGCGCAGTGGTACATCCATTGTGTAAACAGGGGAGGCTCCAAGTCACGGACATCTGAACCATGTCATGGTAGCCATCTTCTCCCTGGCGGACAAGTTCAGTTGGCACCTCTCCTCCACCCATATAGCTGGAGTGAGAAACGTCATAGCAGATGCTCTATCCCGATCAGTTCCTCTGGAGTCGGAATGGTCACTGGACAACAGTTTCGTTCCAATGGATTCTCCGGAGGGTTCCAGGTCTACAAGTGGATCTATTCGCATCTCAAGCGAACCACAAACTCCCATGTTATGTGGCCCCCAACCTGAACCCTCTGCCTATGCCACGGACGCCCTGTCCATAGATTGGAACAACTGGGAGAAGATTTATGTCTTTCCTCCAGTGAATCTTCTCCTGAAGGGTACTGAAACAAAACTCAGGACTTTCAAGGGTCAAGTAGCATCTAGTAGCCCCAGACTGGCCGAAGAGCAATTGGTACCCTCTGATTCTGGAACTGGGTCTTCGTCCTCTTCGAATTCCCAATCCCAGGCTCTCCCAGTCAGTACAAACGAAGACTGCGTTCGCTTCCTCAGGAATTCTCAAAACCCTAACTTTATGGACTTCATGAAGTTTGCGGCTAAAAGAGATGCGAATATTGATCCTCGAAATATTCTTTTCTTGGAATCTGATAAAAGAGATTCAACTTTGAGACAGTATGATGCTGCAGTCAAAAGTTGGCAACCTTCCTGAGAGAATCAGATATTAGAATCATGACAATCAATTCAGCTATATCCTTTTTCAGATCTTTATTTGAAAAAGGCTTAGCAGCTAGCACTATTACGACAAACAAGTCAGCCTTGAAAAAGATTTTTCAACTCGGGTTCAGCATAGACTTGACAGACTCTTTACTTCTCGTCTATCCCAAGGGCTTGTGGCTAGACTTAGACCTTCAGTGAGGCCTACGTCAGTATCGTGGTTCTTAAATGATGTCTAAAGCTGGCTTCAGAAACAGATAATACGACATGTTCATTTATAATGCTCTTAAGAAAAACTCTATTTTTATTAAGCTTGGCTTCAGGAGCTAGAATTTCAGAACTGTCGGCGTTATCCAGAGATCCGAATCATATAGAATTTCTTCCCACAGGGGAAGTTCTACTTTCTCCGGAACGTAGTTTTATAGCAAAGAATGAGAATCCTTTGATGAGGTGGGAACCGTGGAAGGTTGTACCCCTTCCACAAGATGTTTCTCTTTGTCCAGTATCGACCTTACGAGCCTTTCTGTCCAGGACATCCTCATCCTCGTCGGGTCCTCTCTTTAAGAGAGAAAAAGGTGGTACTTTATCTATTAAAGGTATCAGGCAACAGATCCTGTACTTTATTAAGCAAGCCAACCCTGATTCCTTCCCTAAAGCACATGATGTCAGGGCAGTTGCCACCTCAATTAACTATTTTCAACACATGAATTTTGATGATTTAAAGAAGTATACTGGATGGAAATCGCCGACAGTATTTAAGTGTCATTACTTAAAGTCCTTGGAAGCTCTGAAATTTTCAGCAGTTGCGGCGGGTAACATAGTTTCCCCCGACTCTGCTTAATCTTAAGTAGAAGATCCAGTTCTCCTTTCTACCTATCTCACTCAACAGTTTGTCTATACCTACCATGTTCATCTACGTTTACCTTGAGTCTTAGCTGCTCTTATGATGGTACAGTGGGTGCCCCTTATTTTTTTTGCTAGGGTCACTCACAATTGATTGTATATAATGATCTCTATGATGTGGTCCCCTTATTTTTATGCTAGGGTGACACATCTACATTTGCAATGGTTCGGTTTTGTATACTAAGTCATATACATTTGTTTATTATATTATTGTCGAAGTTTGTTCTAATTCAGTTTATTATTATAATTGCTTTATTTACTTTGTACATATTAACTATAAACAGATGTTAAGTTCAACATATATTCCATGTAGCCCTGTACATATATGTTAACTTTAAGTTAATTTTAAGGAATATTTTCTATTCTGTATCATTGTGTATATGTATATTTCTCAGCAATTATATTTCTTTATTTTATTTTATGTTTTATTGAGACCTTATTTATGTATTTAATTATTTTCTTTACAATCTTGTGCTATTTCTCTGGTACGATTTCGCGCAGCGACACGAACTGAGCCCAGAAAAGGGATTTTGACGTAAGGAAAAATCTATTTCTGGGCGATTGGTTCGTGTCGCCAGCAAAATCCCACCCTACCCATCCCTATGCTCAAGATTGTCTGCTAACTTCAGGATGGCCACCAGAGGCGCAGCAGTCGGCAGCATGGGACGGAGTAGTAGTAGTTCCTGCCCACTCTGTGGGTCGGCTCCCCTCTAGTGGGGGTTTTGTGGTATGAGATTTCTATTGGCAAGTGGTTCGTGGTAGTGGTCTCACTCGCCATAGTGTTCATACCGACACCCTCTTGGAGGGTGAGCGAGTCAGTAGTACTGACCTTTTCTTTATTTTATTTATTCTCTGGTATGTGTTAGTACATTTACCTTAGAAATAATGGATTAAAGGATATTTCGCTAGCGACACGAACCAATCGCCCAGAAATAGATTTTTCCTTACGTCAAAATCCCTTATATATATATATATATATATATATATATATATATATATATATATATATATATATATATATATATATATATATATATATATATATATATATATATATATATATATATATATATATACAGTGGATCCCCCGTATTCGTGTTCTCCAGATTTGCGGACTCACACATTTGCGGATTCCTCTTGGGAACGTTTCCCCTTATTATTCGCGGAAAATTTGCGCATTCGCTGTATTTTTCTATGATAAATATCCACAAATTCTTGTTTTTTTTTTATGAATTTCATCATAAAATGCACTTTTTGTGATAAAACTATTAAAAAAACCAAGCATGAAAATTTTTAGTGGGTTTTTCTTGAGTTTTAACTAACAAAATAGGCTGTTTTTAGATTTTTATAGGGGTTCCAAACATTCGCGGGTTCTAACTATTCACGGGGTGACGGGGGGTCTGGTAGTATATATATATATATATATATATATATATATATATATATATATATATAATATATATATATATATATATATATATATATATATATATATATCTAAATTAAATTTTGCATCAAGCAACTCTAAAAATGTACAGCAAGGTCTAAGTAGTGTAATGTTTTGATCTTTGTGTTTTGCTTTTGTACGGATGAATGAAGGGAGGTGACAGACAATCTTCTTATTACTGTGATCCGTGGTCACTTCCCTTGATCATCCATACATGAGGAAATGGCAGCACCGCTCAAAAATTTTGCCAAATCTACGAAATTGTCACCCTTTTTCCTGAAAATTTTGAACAAGTTCAAGAAAATATGGCAGCAGTGCTATCACCCTCAAGTCTCAACCTTTTGTAGCCAGAGTATAGGGGAATCTTAAATTACATATACGTATGTACTACTGCTGCACAGCGCCTTAACAAAAATATTTGATCTGTGGAACTTCTGCCTATCTTTAACCTTTTTATCAATGGCTTTTTCTAGCATACTGAGAACAAGCACACAGAATATTTCTATTACAACAAACAAATGTAAAGTACTGCATTTATTTTCAACAAATTTGATTATGATTATGAAATAAAATAATATATACACATACATAGTCACCCTGCATTACTATGATTTTTTCTCAATACATGACATACTGTCTCCTATTAAGCTGAATTTTATGTTCTATTAGTTTTTTACTTTAGTGTTTCTTGGCCACAAGTTTTTTCTCACTCTTTGCCATTGTTTTCTTTATTGATACTGTGCCTCTTTGTTTTCACACTAGTGTTTCCTTATTTTTAACTTTCAGTTTAAAAATTGCTATAATGAACAGCAATGTTGCTTATGTAACAAATTTGTTTTAAAAACAGAAAAAACAAATTATTTCTCAAAACTTTTTAAGACTATATATACATGCAATGTGAAGTTACTCTGCATTTCACACTAAATTTGTCCAATAGTGGTCAGTTTACGGGACAGAATTTAAATCAGTAATGTGATAAATGATCACCCTGCACAGAAGGCTGAAAGGAGGGTATGCATACACATCATACACATTCAGTTTGTCCCAGTGGTGTTTCAGTGTCTTTCATCACTGCCAAAGGATCTGGGACTGATGAATGGAAAATGGGAAATTTTCTACTCACCCTGGTTGCAAAAGATCAAGCATGTGGGCCCCTAAAATTAGATCAGACTCTCCAGTACATGAGAATGTAGGGACAACACTGTTCCCACCACCTGACCAAGACCTGACTGATCTGCCAGAATGTTCCACCTGCCTAATATGTATCTGAATGACAACTCAACAGCTTAGTGAACTACTCAATTGTGACACCTGCAGTGCCAACTGGCACATGGTCTGAGACAATGTCCCCACTTTTTTATACAGACCACTATGGTTGTCTTGTTGCTCATCAACACCACCAAGTGCCCTTCTCTACCATTCTTGCAATGCTTGCAATGCTAATCACACTGCCTGGACCACTAAAATGTTCATATGAGTATTCAGGTAAGGTGTTTCCTTCAACCACTTGCTTGAAATGAACTATCATCTCAGGTGTGCACCCCTAACCATCTTTCAATTTAGCTGAGTACTGAAGCATTTCTGGAGCAGTCAGATGAACCCCCTGTAAGAGGTTTCTGTATTCCAGCCACCATGCTTGAGCCTCCCTCACCTCTCAACTCAGGGGCAACTCAGGGGCACAAGTTGAGAAAGGAGATCTCAATGAGAGGTCCAGTGGCGCATCAGTTGCTACTGAAGTGCTCCTGAGGCAAGAACTTTTTCAACACCAGCAGATGACCCAAGACCACAAGCCAAAACCAGGTTGGGTGTTCTTCCCAGAACAGGAGCTGGACCATAATCTATCAGACTTTCTTGTAAAAGTCTTATGGGAAACTCTCACAGTTGCTGAGTCAATGATCATGCCTGGATACTTTGCCTGCTACTTGGCAAGGTGATCAGACTTCTCTCAGTTGACCATGATCCGCAACTTGTGGCCAATGGCAAGAGGGTGATTGTGGTCTGAAGAAGCAAATGAAGGACACCAAGACTAACTCGTTATCCAGGTATCACAGCAAGCAAATACCAGTGTAAACACCATCACCATCACCAGTCCAAGGTAAACCTTAAACTGGAGTAAGGTTGCATTGTAGGAAATGTGGAAATACTTCTTGAGAGTCCTACTGAATCAGTACTTGAAAGTAAGCATTCCTCAGCTCTGTCAAAAGTATGAAGTTACCCTCACTCGTGACTCCAGCACCAAACGCATTGTTTCTATCTTAAAGCAAGTCTGTAGCATATATTTGTTTAACAGAAAGAGGCTGATCACTGGTCTCTATCCTCTAGTCAACTTCTCAACCAAGAAGAAGATTGTAAAACCCAGGAAAATGGCATTCCACGACTTCCACGGCACCTTTCTCCATCATAGCTTCCACCTACATAAGCTGATAGGACCAGAGACTTGTGTCTCTGCAGGGAGATGTTGGAACAATATTGAAGTGTTTGACAGGGCAGAATGAATGTCTTTGAACAGAACCTGTATGTCCTGAAGAACCAATAATATCCAAAGCTCGATTCTCTGTTCCTGCTACTTTGCCTAATGGTGAGTCAGTGACTCCTCCTTTCTACTTCCAACCCATTTTAGAGGAAGAAGGCTAGGCTACCTGTCTGAGTTTTGGAAGAGCAGGCATCTTCGTGACCGCAGATATAGAAGGCTTAGCTGCAACCTAAGGTTTAGCTCCAACTGCTCTCGTCCCTGAAGAGGGTTTGAATGACCCCTTATGGTTGAGGAAGGAGCCTAAAGAATCCTATCTTCAAAGCTCAATCTTTCCCTCCACACTCAGTATGCATGTGTTCTGTAGAATGTGCAAACTTAAACAAGATGGTGGTGCGAGGATAGGGGTTATCTCAAACTACTATTCCCACACAGTTCTCAGACCATGCATACACAGAACAAGTGAAGATTCACAGACTAAACTAGTTGTGAGCCCAAGAGCTCATGGGAAGATGAGGTGGGAGAAGGCCTCTTTTTTAAGCAGGAAGGCATGGAGGCTCCAGCCCTGCCAGAGGCAGTGATAACAATGTCAGAGATCTTGTAGCCTCACTCACCTTACAGATAGATGAGTGTGTGTGAGGAGTCCACATGGACTACTCACACAAGGCATAGACTTCCCCTCCCCTTCTTTTTCCACCTGTGTGGTGGAAGAGTTCAGAAATGAACAGGAAAGTGCAGACAGTTGATGAATTCAGGAATGAATAGGAAAGTGAAGACGAGCTCAATGATGCTGAAGAAAGAGATGAAGAGGAAGAATGAAAAGATTGTTTCCTCTCTTTCTTCTTGCACGTTGGAATTGTCTTCCATATTGAAAGGAAGGTTGAGGCCAGAACCAAAGAGAATGAAGCACCAAGCAAAGGATTTTCCACTGGAAGCACTACTGTAAAAGGAAGATCCCTCTTTGCAGCAGAGGATGAGGCTAGGGTAGTTACAGACACAGCAGCAGACATAACAGGAGAGAAGTTTCAGGTGACTGCTCCTTCTCCTTCACCAAGTTACCTAGAAATGCTGTAAAAGGCTGATTATAAGGGATGTTAAGCATAGGCCATACCTTTTGCAGGTGCTCCAGGGATGCATCTTCCTAATACAGGCAGCCCCCAGGTTACAGCGGTGGTTCCGTTCCAGGGGCCTACCAAAAGCTGAAAATTGCTGTAATCCAGAACATTGTGAGAAAAATTTTTATAAATGAGGGAGAGGAAGGCTTGTGTAAGCCTGGGAAAAGAAACAGGTTTGTAAGCTTTGCCCTGGTAATAAACCAGTTTTCTCCCATCTTTATAGGAAAGACCTCCTTATAGTGAACCCTCGTATAAGAGGGACCTCCTTTTAGTGAAGCTTCCCAGTGGCTACAGCTCCCTAAATTAGTTCTCCCACCTCATTATAGCACCGGCAAGCTACAGCACTTACGAGCTTACAGCGCTGTAATCCTAGTTACGGCACCCAATTTTGTTATGGATGTATTTGAAAAAGCGATGTTAGCATGGAACAATGTAGGTCGAGACAGCTGTAACCCAGGGGAATACCTGTACCTGAAACATCACACCAGATGAATACAAGAACAAAGAAGTTGCTGAAGGAAGACTCTGTCAGCAGCTACGTTATCCTCAGAGGAGAGGGCTTATGGGCTGCTCTATGAGTAAAAGCCCATGCTGGCATAAGGCCAGCTCAATTAAAAACAACAACAAGAGAAAGGGCATGGGCAGACTTCTTATCAACTCAATTGCTATCCCTCAAAGAAGGGGTAGCGCTAATATGTACAGGGACAGAAATGAAAGAAGGTAGGAGAACAAAGACAGAAGGATTTAAAGGTGTCATAAGTGGTATAATATTGCAAATGCTTCTCATCCTTCTTCCTCTGCCTCCCAAACTTCTCCCATTATGGAGAAGATCAGTCAGCACACTCCTTGCAGAGAAAAGAACAGGTGCAAACCTTCTAACCACATACGTAATGAACAATAATTATGAAGGTCTGCCATTGCAGGAGACATGAAGTGCCCACAAGGATGGCAAAATCCTTTGCAGTGGCTCTGATCATGTTTTTTCTCCATATTAGTGGAAAAACAAGAAAAGACAATCCACAGAGAAAGTACAGCAAAACAACAAAGGGTAGCAGGCCATTCATTTAGAATAAGAGAGCACTTCTGTCTTATCTGCCAGCCAAAGGAAAAGTGAATGACAATATAAGGCAAGAGAGGGGCATTCACACACGCACCCTTATTTTCACCAGTCAATGACCTAGTTACCAACTTCAATGACCACTCCATTTTGCACTGAAGGATACTCCTGTATAAAAGGTGATGATTAATATTTATGTAGAAGCAACTACTTTTTACATATTTGTGCTATAAAGTTCCCCCTTCTGCAGTGACATGATGAAGTGGATGTACAGTATTTTTCAATTTTGTCAAAATTAAAGTTCATATTAATTTTTCTAAAACTTGTAACCAAACTTAAATACATAGAGTAGCACCTCATAGAGCCACACCCCTGGACCCTAGTCTAGTTTTACAGCCATTTTGACACTTTACGTACTCCCAAAAAAGGTTTAATTACTTTAATTCTCATCCTGAGAAGACAAAAGCACAGCACCTCACCAAGCAGAGAAATTTGTTGAAAGGCAGTAGAAAAACTAACAAACTGATACAACACCTTTAAGAGTTAATCTACGAAGAGCTTCTTCCTCGATATCTACGCCTGACGCGAAACTTGAACTGGGATCGCTTTCAAACCTATCACGCCTGCTGTCCTGTTTAGAGCCTTGACCTCTTTTTCCTTTGACATTCTTTGCATTTTTTCTTCCACCTCGCTTTGCAGAACTCATGGTACTCATCTTACTGGAAATGAAAGAATTTTAGGAAAATAAATGTAAATGATTACTGTGTATCACTTGGTTTACAGTTGCTACTTAGGATATTTTTTCATACAGGCTATATAGCTAGACCAAATCACAGGATGAAATTTTACTTTTATGAAAACAATGTGGGAGGAGATCAAATTATGGACCGAGATGAATTCCCTCTATTCACCTTCGTTATTCAGAACAAGACTGACAAAGCATTCTTAACCTTACAAATGCATAACCCAATATCTCAGTGGAAATATAAAAATACTGACCAGTGTGTATGAAAATTATAGGTCCTAAAAGAGGCACAAGACTATAGTTTGGAAACAAAGTTTTCTATTAAGTAACTTGTTATTGTTAATCTGCCATAGATAATTTGGCATACCCTCAACACAACACATTCTCCACATAGCTAGCCACCTGCTCTAGTTGTTTTCTCAATGAAATCTCCATTATAGGCATATGACCCACCATCCTAGGGTAGATTGGGTTGTGTATGATATGCATACACTTTTAATTCTATAAATGTTCTTGCCCCATCATGCTTTATGCCTATTTTGAGGGGGATTGTTATCAATAACCAGGTATACATGTGTACCATAAATCTGGTCAGCTCCCTGTATTTCTATCTGAATGTTAATTTTACCATTCCTAATGTTACAAGCATGTTTTTTAACCAAAATATAATCATTGAAACCAGTCAGGATAGCAAAAATTGCCTAGCCTATACTAGGTCCATAGTATGGCCCTGAGCCTATGTTTGATAAGAAATTAGGGTAAAATAGGGTAAAAAACCGCATGGTACAGGGGTGGACCATGTACGATCAATGTGTACAACCCCAAGAAAAGTACATTATAACGCGTCCTGACACCGGAGTAGAGGTCTTTAGCTCCGTTTCTCACCAACAACAAGTCGCGACTAGAGCCCATCTCCGATGTCAGGACGCGTTATAATGTACTTTTTTTGGGGTTGTACACATTGATCGTACATGGTCCACCCCTGTACCATACGGTTTTTTACCCTTCTGAATGGCCGGCCTCTACTGTAGTGCAACCCACTTCCCAAAAAAGTACTTTAACATGTCCTGAATCCAGTACTACACCAGGTTTCCTCTCGCAATAAGTTTTTTCCCAAGTCACAAATTAAGGCCATACTATAATTTCCGATTTTCAGGAAGGTGGTCGCACTATGGTAGAGGTCGGCCATTCGGTATTTTACCCTAGCCAGATTTACACAGTTACTGAATAACGTTGAATCGACAAGAGTAGCCTAGCTTAGGTTCATAGGAATTTGCCACAACCGACAGAAAAATGCCAGCAGAATTCCCAAGGTAAAACCCTTTGGGTGCCAGCTCCCCCATGCTTCTTGACAGTTGACCCTTGTAGCTAAACCTGACCTGCCTTCCTAGGCTTAGTAATTCAGGGGTTCCAGTTAGTAAATTACTCATATAAAAAGAGCGGATATGAAAGTATTGACTATAAATATTCACTGTTACATATAACACCTTATAAGTATCAGTACCACAAGAAATTTGTTGCACAAGATTACCTAGTAACCGTAGATGAAATAAACGCTCCATGTAAATAACTCTGTGTTTGTAAAGAACGCATCTGACGTTGAACTCTAACATTATTCATCAATCATGAATAAAGTTCAGTTCAAAAGTTACCAAATAGCAGAGCACAAACAATCTAGCTTGTGAAAAAAAATTCTTTCGTTTTATTTTGGTAGTAGACTTTCTAATGTGGCAAGGGCTAGAAACAATGGACATTGAACAATAATTAATTTATTTTGATTTGGTAGGAAGATTGTTGGCCACGCATACTAATAGAACCCGCTATTAAAACTCGGTTATGTTTACCCTCAATAGAAACTTCTTGTCAAGGCGTCGTTTCATTTCAGGTTATCAAAATTCGTAAACACAAACAAAAGTCGAGTCGAAGTTTAGCAGCTACCTACTACCGGCAAATTTAGGAGTCACTCTATTATATTACGCATAAGTAAGTTATACAAGCTATTAACTTAGAGAATAACTATAGGATATTGATCAGTGGAGGATGACTGTTGGGCATTAGGAACCTAACCTCGCTGTTTAACAAAATTAAACCAAACAACTTGACCACAGTACTTCACCTCCATCTAGCCTATCCCGTTACGGTGTTAAGAGGACATTGTATCATTAGTAGAATCATTACTTTACCTAATTAAAATAGCACTCATGTCATTAACACGACGATTGAAAATAAATAAGTAGTTTTGAAAAATATCTACCCCAAGCCTTAGATCTAGTCTAGCCTAGTTCATAGCTAGCATGTTTTACCAACTACCCTAACTTAGGGTAAACAACCGCAGTCGATCCATCGTCATCGCGTGGCTCGGCCTTTTTCACTCTATATTTAATTGGTGAAACAAGAATACAATTAGGGTAAACAACCGCATGGCCTGAATCAACTCACCGACGACCACAGCATGCCACCCTCCGAAAAAGTACTTAGGGTAGAACATCACAGCAGGCCAAGCAGGCCACCTACAATCAACACCTAGCCACCCTCCGAAAAAGTACATTATAACGCGTCCTGACACCCGAGATGGGCATCAGTCGCGACTTGTTGTTGGTGAGAAACGGAGCTTAAAGACCCTCTACTCTCCTTTCGAAGTAAGTATTTTTCTCCAAAGTTAGAAATTAAGGCCAAATTTTAAGATTTAAAACAGAGGGTACTGAAAACAAAATGGGCGCCCACGGCAGTGGAAATCTCACCAAAAACGCTTTAGAAATTTTTAACTTACAACTAAAAAAAAAAAAAACAAAAAATGTTTTCGAAGATTGACGCCATCTCGATGTTTACGGAGTCGCTTGTGTCAACAAACTTTCCATTTCCTGTGATAAATCCGCACACCACTTGTATCCACAGACGCTGGAGCACTTTTATCACAACAATCGAAACACGATTTCTCACCAACAACAAGCCAGGCGTAAACAGCTGTTTGGGTAGAAGATGACGAGAAGCGTGCTCTTGGCTAATTTTTAAATAAGTAGTAAAACATCAATTTGTTCCGATACGTAATACAAACCCTCGGTCCTTTAACAATAGGAAGGTAACTAGCGGCAGCTGGGACGGTCGTAAGCTTCGAACAAGGGGAGAACGGTAGTTAACTGCTTGTCCGATCGTGCGCGCGCCCGCGCGCCCGAGAGGTGAAGAATCACTTTTGTTGCTTTCGGACCGCGGGTGTGAAGGACGTGTTCGTCATCGCTCTCTGCCCGCTTCATCGTCGTATGCTTTGTTTATATTGTGTTTTCTACTAATGGTTTGTTTGACTTGAAAATGAACTGTAAGTACACTGTTTTCATTTTCCATTACTTAATTATGAATCAAACATGGAGCTATCGCCGTAGAGACGGCGATTTCCGCTCTTTTCATGAATTGAACCCTTGAATTATGTCTCGGTGCCGAGGGCGGGCGCACTCGCGCCGAGTCATGTATTTTGTGCGAAAGTGTGTAATTGAAAGATGTAAGTACTCTTTTTCATTATATTTTTGCCCTGTGCGTTCGTTGCCGAGAGCTTGATTGCGCTCGGCAAGAGCCCTATTTTGTATGAATAGAATGCAATGAAAGTGGATTCGCAATGCAGTTTTCTTTTCATTTTCATTTATTAATTGCATCAAATTTAATTTTGGATCAATTTCCGCTCTTACCCGGGAATTAATCCTTACGATTTATTGCTGTGAAAGTGAAAATAGCAAGTGCAGTATTGTTCATTTTCATATATATTTATGATAGCATCATATTATTATGGATCAAGTTTCCGCTCTTACCGGGAATTGATTTTTCCCTCTTTAAGTTCTATGAAGTGAATCGCAAGTGCAGTATTCTGTTTCATTTTCATATTACTTTTCACTGCTGTGCGGGGGTAGGGGAAGCGAAGGTCTGCCAGGAAGTCGTCGGAAAGCTCTCCCGCGACTCCCTTGGTATCCGATTCTTCGTCTTCTTTCCTCCCGCCCCCCGCGTCAGCTTCCTCGTATTTTGTGTTGGGGTCTTCCTTCCGTTCGGGGTGGGCATGTCTCCCCCCCCCGTGCGTGAGGGAACCCCTCTTACTAATCTGTCTGTGCTACCGCAGGTGCTACAGCCGTGGGAGACGACCTTGGACAGGTATGGACCACTGCGGCTGCAGGGCGTGCCTAGCATCCACGATCTGCTGCAGAGTCTAGCGAGGTCTGGGGCGGTGACCTTGGAGTGGTCTCCACTACAACCTTCACGGCCGCTTATGCTGCTTCCCCCCGCTGGTCTACACTCCCCATGCTGTGTCGGTGACGCCGTCTGCCGCTTCTAGGGCCGGTCGCCGCCGTACCGAGGAGGGGTATGCCGCCGCCGCCTGTGTTTTCTTCGTGTGCCTGCCCCAGACTTCCGCTGTTCCAGCAGCTCGCCCCATGGACCGGCCGCCAGTACCACGCTGGCTGCCGATGATTCTACGAGGCGATGGCTGGGCCTGCCGTACCTGTCGCTGATGTGGTTCCCGCTACTGGCTTGGCTGTCCCTTGTCCCTTCTGTGTTTACCGCTGCCGCTGTTCCTGCCGCTCCTGAGCTGGTTGCTGTTCCTGTCGCTCCTGGTTCCTGCGCCTGTCCATGCTGGTCCTGCCCATGGTGTGTCTTCCCCAGTCCCAGGTCCTTCCGGACAGGTGCAGTCGGGCCGTGTTGCTTCGGCAATAGGCCCGACTCCGGCCTGGATGGAGGACCTGACGACTGTCCTGCGTGAGCTGACGAAGAAGAGGAAGGTGCATCTTCGTCTTCGTCTGTTGCTGCCTCTTCCCCTTCGACTTCTAAGGCCCATAAGCCGAAGAAGAAGAAGGCTGCCTCCCCCCCACCCCCCCCTAAGAAGTCTCCTTCGGGAACTTCTAAGGGCCCGTCCCACCTCGGTGGGACGGGGGGTCCTTCTGCTGGTCCTCCTGCTCCTTCGGGAGCGGGGCCCGTCTTCCCTTCCGTAAGGAAGAGATAGACGGGGACCAGAGGAGTATCGGTTAGCTCTGGTACTTCCTCGCCTGGTGCTAGCGGCGATGCCGCTACGCCAGGTTCCGGCTCGGTCTCTCGTTCGCGGGAGATCCCGAGTGTACGCTCTCCCTCGGGAGACCGTGCAGCCAAAGTTTCGGCGCCAGAGTTCGCTCGGCGCCAAGACCACGGCACGGAGCAGAAGGCTGGCGAGAACCGCTCAGGTGACTCTCGCCAGGCCAGCGGCCGCTCTCGCAGCGACCAGCTGGTAACCGGGTTTTGTTATTCCCCCTAAGAAGACTCCTTCGGGAACTTCGAAGGGCTCGTCACATTCCGGTGTGACGGGGGGGTTCTTCTGCTGGTCCTCCTGTTCCTTCGGGAACGGGGCCCGTCTCCCCTTCTGAGAAGAAGAAGAAGACGGGGACCAAGGGTGTGCTGGCTACCGCTGGTACACCCTCGCGTGGTCTTGGCAGCTCTGCTGCTAAGCCAGGTACCGGCTCGGTTTCTCGTCCGCGAGAAGTTCCGAGTGTACGATCTCCTTCGGGTGACCGTGCAGCCAAAGTTAAGACGCCTGAGTTCGCTCAGCGTCATGACCGAGGCACGGAGCAGAAGAACTGTCGAGAAGCCGCCCTCAGGTGACTCTCGCCAGGCCAGCGGCCGCTCTCGCAGCGACAGCCGGTACCTCGGGTGGGTGACGTGACGGTCTCTGACCGGCCACGGGTTTGAGGCTGGGAAGAGGTGTTCCCCCAGGTCCCCTCGACCGACGGTACCAGCCTCGGCTGGTACCAGCGGTTTGACGTGCCGCGAGGACGCTCACCGGTCTCACGGCGAAAGCGAGCTCTGCAGGTCACCTGACCGCCGCTCCCACAGGGACCATCCGGGCGTATACGGTGACCAGCAGCAGCTCGTCTGACGCACGGACCGGGGTGCGACGTGCTCAGTCGAGCCGCTCGCACAGGTGAGCGGCACGGCCAGGGCCTGCAGATCGATCCCCACCGCGGGTTGGTGATCGGCTGCAGCCCCCCACGTACGCTTGTCCTGCCAGCGGCGGGTGGGGAGCGGCAGGGCTGTCTCTCCACTACCTTCAACTTCCTCGGGTAACTACACCGGGAAGAGCGAGGTAGCTAGGAGTGATCGTGAGAGGTGCGCCGCTCACGATCCCGTCACGACGCCGCACGTGCCACGTATGGTCTTAGGACCAACCAAAGGACGTACGCGCAAGTGATTGGAGGCGACCGTCAGGGGGAGAGGGGGTAGCGTCAGTTCTGTCTCTCCGATACCTTCAACTTCCTCGGCATACGCCAGGAAGAGCGAGGTATATAGGAGTGATCGTGAGAGAGCGCCGCTCACGATCCCGTCACGACGCCGCACGTGCCAGGTTGGTCTTAGGACCACCCAGGACGTACGCGCAAGTGATTGGAGGCAACCGTCAGGGATCTGTTGCTGGTCCTTCTTCTGAAGGAGGAGGGTCCTGGGAGCTGCTCTTGTTGGAGGGACTGGACGGTCCCTACTCCTCAAGACGCTGTAACTTCCGAGATTCAGAGTAACTTTACCCAGGTTATTGCACTGATTCGTCAGCACAACGACCGGGGGGAAGGATCGCCGCTCCCACCAAGCAGAGCCCCATGTCTCTGCTCGAGTCGTTTTGGGGCCCGAGAGGGAACCCAAACCTACGGTGGGTATGCCGCGATCGGAGCTTGCCGATTCTGTCTTGAACCAGAGTCTCTCGTCTCCGGACAAGAAGGCTCTCTCAGTTCTGGCCGGTCGATCAAGCTACTTCCACCTCCTCTACTGCGACAGCGGCGTTTCTACGTGTCTTCGGACACCCGTATTTAAATACTCCTTCGGTCCTCCTGAGAGGTTTCGACCTCGACGAGGACTGGAATGAGTCGGAGGACGGTATCGGCTCTCTCCTGTCAGGTGTCGATCAGCCCCACCCAGACGACGTTCACAGTGGCGGCAGACCCTTACCTACAGTGAGAGTTCGTAACGCTCCTCGGGAAAACGTTTTCTCCTGACGATACGTTTTCCCAGACTCTGAGAGGATGGCTGCTCCTACTCTTCTCCAACTGCTAGTTCCACTGGGAAGGCGAGCGAGTATCCAATTCCTCCCCCATTCCCTCTCTCCTTACGGCTACGAGGGAAAGGGGAAGGATCCTACAGAGATTTCTCTGTAGGATCCCACGTTGGGGACTGCGCTACCAGGGGGGACCTTCGGGTCCTACCTGACGTAAGCCCCGGTCGTTGAGGAGGGATCCTGCCCCATTCTCGATTTCTACGGGAATCGAGAGGACCACCAGCCGATATCGTTTGACGAATTCGGTGGGGGTTTCGCAGGACTGCTTAGGAATTCTACGGAATTTCTAGCGCATTCAGAGTGTTATCGAGTTTCTTACGATCTCCAAACACTTAGGCGAGACCACGGTCCAAAGTGAGCGAGACGAGAATCCCCCGATATGTTACACGAGATAATCGGGAACCTCGCCTATGCTCGAATTCCTGGAATTTCTAGCATTAGGAAGAAGACTGCTGCTGAAGAAGACTATCTCACAGTAGGCGACCAACCTGGAATAGAGAAGAACGGACGGGAATATCCAGTTTGGCTGGAACTATCGTCTTAGTATTCTGTTCACCATTGAAGCTTTCCTTCAGGAAGACTTCTCCTTCACTCTCTTTAATAGAGAACGAAGGTGGTCGATCTCCAATCCTTATTTTGTTTTCTTGAAGGAAAGAATTTAGGATGGAGATCGTTGTTCAGAATCCTACAAATATACTACGTATATTAACCTCGCGACATGATTCTGCTAAGCAGTTGAATGGTCCGAGGGGGTAGGCGCATATCCTGGTTATTCTACGGATTGCGACTTAGACGAAAAGTATTCTAATTGAACTGCAACCCGGGTTGCTGCAACCTCCCAGGAGTTTTCCAGTTTCAATTTTATATACTTAGGTGTTGTCACAACAACACCATTTAAGCTTTTATATTTACCGAAATTCGTTTCGCTTAAATATAATGCTCGAGCATATCTTTTTTATGCTCGGTGGTTCTAGCCGAACGCATTCCTTCGTGGAAAAGATTACTTGGCAACTCAGGATGACGAGTCAGCGACAGCTACTGCGTATTGAATTGCCCGAGGCATTTCAGTATCAGCTGCCGCTTTGAGATAGACGGTTTTTTATGTCTTTCTCACCTGCTTTGATTGAATAACAACCGTATCTCTGCCCAACAATCACGGACTTAAGTCTCTGATTAACGGGATTCTCGCATACATGAATGACCATCTACTGCTGTGAACGCTAGTATTCATCGTCTTCGGTATTGCGAGAATTTTAAACAGAGATATCTATTCGACTCTCATCTTTCTGTTTACCGCACGGTAACAGAATTCTGTAATAGTCTCTTGCTGCATCGTATCCCGATAATGCGAATGATTTTTGCGGAATCTGAGTTTGTCCTCAAAATATCTTGTAATCGGAGGTGTACAATTGTTCATCGTTCACCCCGGATTAGCAGATGTATTGAAAGACATCGCCTACTCCCACACCTGCCAGCTCTACTTCCAAACGTTCAGCCCATGAGAAGCAGTTCTTCAAGCGGCTCTCCCCTGTGTTTCATTACTGAAGAACGCCCCGCTTTCATTGCACAACGGACAGCAATGAAATGGCGGTTAGAGTTTTCAGTCATTTGTAAGCACAGGTTTAGAATCTTGAGATTCCTTCTCTCGATTCAGCTGGAAGACGTAGGTTGCATTCATTGCCTACCTTCGTCTTCAACGTCACAGTGTTGTTTCTCCTTAAGCTGAGATTCAACGTCTATGAGATTTTCTTGCCATCAGGGACCTCGGTCTTTTGAAGGCAATTGACTTTCGCCTTTTGAGCTTATGCATTAAGAGAATCATCGCCGCGCCGTCGGCATCGGTGACTAACAAATATTTTATTTGTTTGGTCTCTCAGCATAACTCTTTAAAGGGCGAAGGTCACGTGACTTACCCGGATGCTTGGACAACTTGCCTCTACTGATTCCGAACCAGTCAGTCGGCAGCTGTCAGAGCGCCCGAGTCAGTTACGAACTATGCTGTGGACTTAGTTCGGTTTGTTCCAGAGCAATCATTACTTCGTCTTAATAGCTTGTCAGTATGAGTACTGTACATAACCAAAGTCGAGAAGAGGGATAGGTCATACGACTATTCCCTCCCTTCTTTTTCGTCTTAGGTAACTGCATGACTTCTCTTGAGAAGTCAAGCACAAAGGGATGGGGATTTGTGACGCTCGATTCGTACCGATCTTCGTAGCGAAGACTCAGAACCCTTCGGTAACTGACGATTGGTCGAGTCCTTCACAATACCCTCCCTAATGGACTTCACCGCCTCCGATACGAAGGCTATGCTGCTTTGTCCTGTGAAGGTGCGACGGAGCTGTTCCTGAAGAAACTCCGACACCCAGGATGAGTGTGGACGCCTCTTCATCATTCTCTCGCGTTCCGCAAGAACTTCTCCGTGGCGCAGGTAATGAAGGCAGGCGCCTGGTCCAACCGGACCGCATGCACCTCCTTCTACCTTCAGGATATTGCCCACAGTTCCTTGGATCTTTTTCCTTGGGAACCGTGGTGGTTGCTCAACACGTTGTGTAGTTAACCCAGACCCTCGCAGGCTGAACAGCATCGAGTCCTGGTGTGACCGTAAGAATGGATGAGGAATGAGAGTGTGACTGGCTCCTCTTCCCATCTTTTTCTTCCCTCTACCTTTGGGTAGAGGGACACGGTCGTCACCCTGCTGGGTAAGGACGAAATGCAGGTGAGCTACTCAATAGAGCACCATCCTATCCCTTTCAGTAGGGATAGGAGTAAATATCCACCACTTCCTCCAACAAGGGGGAGGAAGTGGATGCCAAATTGAGACAAACCCATCATTTTATGATTGTCTCTTGCAAACAGGAACAAGTTCTTGCTTGCTGGTACGAAGATACGCTTGCCTCTCTCTTAGTACTTGGCCCAGAGGTCTGACCATTGATCCACCTGCGGTGCACACCCCGATCAATCTCGGACAGAGGTTTGGATCCCTCCCTTGCTCTTACGACCAGGGAGGCACTCCAGGGTTGGACGAACACCAGTCTGTTCACCAAAAAGACTCAGATTCCTCCCACCAAGAAGTGAGTCTTCCTATTGTTAAAGGACCGAGGGTTTGTATTACGTATCGGAACAAATGACAATTTGTCGAAAATTGCATTTTTCCTAACTATACAAACCTGAGGTCCTTTACATAGTCCCACCTCATGCCACCCCTCACTGCAACTTTTTGCATGGCCTAAAGCAAAAGTGATTCTTCACCTCTCGGGCGCGCGGGCGCGCGCACGATCGGACAAGCAGTTAACTACCGTTCTCCCCTTGTTCGAAGCTTACGACCGTCCCAGCTGCCGCTAGTTACCTTCCTATTGTTAAAGGACCTCAGGTTTGTATAGTTAGGAAAAATGCAATTTTCGACAAATTGTCATATTTTACATATTTATGATGATTAATTTGAAAATATTCGTTATTGAAAAAGTAACTCGACTCTGACTCAAATTTAAGTAATTATTTTTCTGAATTAGAACGTTCTTTCAAGTTCTGTATTATGACGTCACGACATCTTGACTTCGTACCTATTGTAAATAATTGCTCTCTACTCAACTGTCATTGCAGAACAGTTTACCAGTTATTCATGCAGATTGTTATCAGCTATACATGTAATTGTTATAATCGTAATGCGCATATATATCTTTATTATTTACTTTTTGGATATATGAAGATGTTTTACTGCTGGATTATCGCCGTAGTGTGACGCAATCGTTTTCGGTCCATGGGCCTCTGTCTGTTTTCGCACCATAAGAAATTATGGGGCCGAATTTGCAATGACCAGAAAGTCGTTAAAAGAGGAAAGTTAGCATTGAGGGGCATATGTTTTGACTGAGAAAAATACAAATTTATTCCAATAGCTAGCTTGTAAAAATACGGTTGTTATAAAAACTTGATTGACAACTAAGCAGCATGTCTACTATGGGTTTCAGAGACAGTGCAAGCACGTTTTTGGGCAATACCTATTTCTGTAACGAACACTCGTAACAGAACGAGATTTTGCTATAGTGCATTACACCCAGTGCCGTAATTTATAAGGGTATCGTGAATCACTAATCGTAAAGAATAACGACACTTGTCCTTGTACCAAGAGACACTCCATTATGCAGAAATGGATACGACACGTGTATAAAGCTCCACCTACCCTCTCCCCACCCCCCCCCCCTCCACCGCCATCCCTTTTCTTCTTCGTCTTCTTCCTCCGCCTTCCTTTCTCTCTCTCTCTCTCTCTCTCTCTCTCTCTCTCTCTCTCTCTCTCTCTCTCTCTCTCTCTCTGTTGCCATTCGGTATGTGTTGACCCTCCAAACTGGGTATAAGACTACACACAAAACGTTGAAATTGGTGAAATTAGGCTATGTATTGGAAGTATATATACATAAATATTAAAGCAATTTTATCATTATTGCATTACTATGACAACTAGAATTCATGGAAACAGTTTATAATAATGGAACGGCGTATGTGTGAAGCCTCCACTAATGTGGCAACGATGATTTTGCCATTCTTAGCATGCAAACATTAAAGGTTACATTTATTTCTGGCATACGATTATTAAAGAAATTCAAAATACTAATAAAGACTGAAATCAATGAAAGTGCTAGCAAAACAAAAAAGCAAAAAAAAAAAAAAAAACGTAGTCGTTCCTCTGCACTTTTCCGTATTCGTTCCTCTATGGTTTTCGGCAGCCAGATGTACGAAAACGTTAGAAACATTTGATTGTTCCGATACGGCATACAAACCTTCGGTCCTTTTACAATAGGAAGGTACTAGCGGCAGCTGGATAGGTCGTAAGCTTTCGAACAAGGGGTTCGGTAGTTAACTGCTTGTCCGACAGGCGCGCGCCCGCGACTGGGAGGTAAACAAATCACTTTTGCTTTCGGCCTGCTGGCGTGTGGACGTGTATCATCGCTCTCTGCCCGCTTCATCGTCGTTGCTTTCGCATGGTTGTGTTTTTCTTTTTCTATTTATCTAGTGAAACTGAATTGTAAGTACAATCATTTCATATTTATTTCCATTGAATTCAATTGTGAATTAAAGGATCTTGGTTTCACCACGCCCTCCGATTACCCGAGTGCCGGGACTGAAGGGCGTAAGTGCGGGAATTCATTTTCCCAGAAATGATCCTCGTATTGTGTATGCTCGGTGCCGAGGGCGGGAGAGCGCTCGCTCCGAGCGTATATTTTGGTTGGAAATGTGTAGATGAAAATCGTAAGTGCTCTTTTCATTTATATTTTTTTGACCTGTATGCTCGTTGCCGAGCGACGGCGCTCGGCACGAAAACTTATTCTGTATGGAAGTGGAATCGCAAGTAGTACAGTATTCTTTTTCATTTTCATATATTTATTTTGATTGTAGCAATACTCATTTTGGATCAGTTTCCGAGCTTACCCGGAAATTGATCCTTTCCCCTTTTTATTTGAATGAAGTGAAATCGCAAGTGCAGTTCTTTTTCATTTTCATATTTTATTGAGATTGCATTGTTCACTTGGATTCAAGTTTTCCGCTATTTCCAGGGAATTGATCCTTCCCCTTTTTATTTGTATGAAGTGAAATCGCAAGCGCCAGTATTCTTTTTCATTTTCATATATAATTTTTGATTGCATCAATTCATTATGGATCAAGGTTTCCATTCGTAATCGGGAATGGATCCTTTTACCCTTGCGCTCGGTACCGAGGGCGCAAATGCGCTCGATCCGAGCCCTTATTCATTGTGAAGTGAATCGTAATGCAAGATTCTTTGTCATTTTATTCCTTTTATTATTGATTGCATCAAATATTAATTGGTTCAAGTTCCGCTCAGTCAGGGAATTGATCCTTATGCCCTTGCATTCGGGGCCGAGGGCACGATTGCTCTCGGGCTCTTATTATTATTGTTGGGTACATGTTCTGTGCGGGGGTGGGGAACGAGACCCCCCCAAACCCCCCCCCCCCCCCCCGCTCAGCTCCCACAGATGGCCCTTCCCCTTGGGGGGGGGAGGTTATCTGCGTTCTTCTCCTCGCCCGATCCGTCGAGCGCGGGGGAGGGCGCTCGGTGCCCGATGTACAATTGTATTCGGGGGTCTTCCACTCGTTCGGAGAGGGCTCACCCCCCCCGCGCGAGGGGACTTCCCCCCACTAATCGCTACTACTGTTATTTCCGCAGGTGCTACTGCCACGAGGGTGGACCTTGGTGAGGTATGGGCGTCCTTCCATTTGCAGGGCGTGCTAGTGTCCAGGGGCTGCGGTTCTATGTCTGGGCCTACTGCGGTCACCCATGGAGTGGTGACCACGCTCCAGGTGACGACGTCCCTCCTCACCTGGTGTACTCGCCTCACATGGTAACAGTCTTGCCTACAGCCGCTGTGAAGTGCCGTTCGCCCGTACCGAGAGGGGGGCGTGCCGCCGCCGCTCGTGGTTGCCGCGCTGCCCGCGACCACACTTCCGCTGCCCTAGAGCTCGCCCCTGGACCTGCCGCCGGTACCAGGATGTTGCTGGCTGCTGCTCCACTTCCTGTGTTTCCGGTGCTGCCTGCCGTACCTGCCGATTCTGGGCTGACTGTCCATGCAGTTGCTGCGCTGGCTGTCCTGCCGTTGCTGCGCTGGCTGTCCCTGCCGTTGCTGCGCTGGCTGTCCCTACCGATGCTGTGCTGGCTGTGCCTGCTGTTCCTGAGATGCCCATACCTGCTGACGTTCGTCCCTGTTCGTGGTGGTACTACCCCAGACTTTGGTCTGTCTGTACAGGTGCGTCCGGGCCCTGTTGCTTCGGCTACAGCAGCCCCGGCTCCGCCCTGGATAGCAGATCTTACGTCTGTCCTGAGGAAGCTGACGAAGAAGAGGAGGAAGGTGTCGTCGTCGTCGTGCGTCTTCATCTTCTTCATCGTCGTCGGCTGCCGCCTCTTCCCCTTCGACTTCTAAGGCTTCACAGCCGAGGAAGAAGAAGGTGCCTCCTCCCTCCTAAGAAGTCTCCCTCGGGAGCTTCTCGGGACCGTCTCACCTCGGTGGGACGGGAGGGTTCCTTCCGCTGGTCCTCCTGCTCCTTCGGGAGCGGGGCCCGTCTCTTCTTCCGCAAGGAAGAAGACTACGGGGAACCAGAGGGGTACCGGCTAACACCGGTACTTCCTCGCCTGGTGTCAGTGGTTCTGCCACTGCATCAGGGTCCGTCTCGGCCTCTCGTTCGCGGGAGGTACCGAGTGTACGGTCGCCTACCAGCGACTGTGCAGCCAGGAACCAGACCTCTGAGTCCGCTCAGCGTCAGGTTCACGGCACGGGGCGGAAGACTGGTGACAGCCGCTCACGCGACTCTCACCAGACCAGCTCTCACTCTCGCGGCGACCAGCTGGCTACCCGGGACGTGACGGTCCACGACCGCCACGGGCTGAGGCTGGGAAGAAGTCCTCCCGTTCGCCGGTGCCAGCCATGGCTGG